>NC_134828.1:18344399-18524811 GCF_004210375.1 Tachypleus tridentatus | reverse complement strand
ATAACTTTGTGAATAGCTATCGGTGGGTTTTTGAACCTATAACTATAACTTTGTGAATAGCTATCGGTAGGTGGTAGGTTTTTAATAGCTATCGGTAGATTTTTAAACAATAATTATAACTTTGTAAATACCTATCGGTAGGTTTATAAACTATAACTATAAAACTTTGTGAATGACTATCGGTAGGTTTTTAAACTATAATTATAACTTTGGGAATAGCGATTGGTAGGTTTTAAACTATAACTATAACTTTGTGAATAACTATCGGTAGGTTTTTAAACAATAACTATAACTTTGTGAATACCTATCGGTAGGTTTATAAACTATAACTATAAAACTTTGTGAATGACTATCGGTAGGTTTTTAAACTATAATTATAACTTTGGGAATAGCTATTGGTAGGTTTTTAAACTATAACTATAACTTTGTGAATAACTATCGGTAGGTTTTTAAACAATAACTATAACTTTGTGAATACCTATCGGTAGGTTTTTAAACAATAACTATAACTTTGTGAATACCTATAAGTAGGTTTATAAACTATAACTATAAAACTTTGTGAATGACTATCGGTAGGTTTTTAAACTATAACTATAACTTCGTGAATAGCTATCGCTAGGTTTTTAAACTATAAATATAACTTTGTGAATAACCATCGGTAGGTTTTTAAACTATAACTATAATTTTGTGAATACCTATCGGTAGGTTTTTAAACTATAACTATAATTTTGTGAATATCTATCGGTAGGTTTTTAAACTATAACTATAACTTTGTGAATAAACTATCGGTAGGTTTTAAACTATAACTATAACTTTGTGAATTGCAATCGGAAGGTTTTTAAACTATAAAATAATTATCGGTAGGTTTTAAAACTATAACTATAACTTTGTGAATAGCTATCGATAGATTTTTAAACTATAACTATAACTTTGTGAATACCTATCGGTAGGTTTTTAAACTATAACTATAACTTTGTGAATAGCTATCGGTAGGTTTTAAACTATAACTATAACTTTGTGAATAGCTATCGGTAGGTTTTAAACTATAACTATAACTTTGTGAATAACTATCGGTAGGTTTTAAAACTATAACTATAACTTTGTGAATAGCTATCGGTAGGTTTTTAAACTATAACTATAACTTTGTGAATAACTATCGGTAGGTTTTAAACTATAACTATAACTTTGTGAATAACTATCGGTAGGTTTTAAACTATAACTATAACTTTGTGAATAACTATCGGTAGGTTTTAAACTATAACTATAACTTTGTGAATAGCTATCGGTAGGTTTTTAAACTATAACTATAACTTTGTGAATATACTATCGGTAGGTTTTTTAACTATAACTATAACTTTGTGAATAGCTATCGGTAGGTTTTAAACTATAACTATAACTTTGTGAATAGCTATCGGTAGGTTTTAAACTATAACTATAACTTTGTGAATAGCTATCGGTAGGTTTTAAACTATAACTATAACTTTGTGAATAGCTATCGGTAGGTTTTAAACTATAACTATAACTTTGTGAATAGCTAAACTCGGTAGGTTTTTTAAACTATAACTATAACTTTGTGAATAACTATCGGTAGGTTTTAAACTATAACTATAACTTTGTGAATAGCTATCGGTAGGTTTTTAAACTATAACTATAACTTTGTGAATAACTATCGGTAGGTTTTAAACTATAACTATAACTTTGTGAATAGCTATCGGTAGGTTTTAAACTATAACTATAACTTTGTGAATAGCTATCGGTAGGTTTTTAAACTATAACTATAACTTTGTGAATAACTATCGGTAGGTTTTAAACTATAACTATAACTTTGTGAATAGCTATCGGTAGGTTTTTAAACTATAACTATAACTTTGTGAATAACTATCGGTAGGTTTTAAACTATAACTATAACTTTGTGAATAGCTATCGGTAGGTTTTAAACTATAACTATAACTTTGTGAATAGCTATCGGTAGGTTTTTAAACTATAACTATAACTTTGTGAATAACTATCGGTAGGTTTTAAACTATAACTATAACTTTGTGAATAGCTATCGGTAGGTTTTAAACTATAACTATAACTTTGTGAATAGCTATCGGTAGGTTTTAAACTATAACTATAACTTTGTGAATAGCTATCGGTAGGTTTTAAACTATAACTATAACTTTGTGAATAGCTATCGGTAGGTTTTTAAACTATAACTATAACTTTGTGAATAGCTATCGGTAGGTTTTAAACTATAACTATAACTTTGTGAATAACTATCGGTAGGTTTTTAAACTATAACTATAACTTTGTGAATAACTATCGGTAGGTTTTTAAACTATAACTATAACATTGTGAATAGCTATCGGTAGGTTTTAAACTATAACTATAACTTTGTGAATAACTATCGGTAGGTTTTAAACTATAACTATAACTTTGTGAATAGCTATCGGTAGGTTTTAAACTATAACTATAACTTTGTGAATAACTATCGGTAGGTTTTAAACTAAACTATAACTATAACTTTGTGAATAACTATCGGTAGGTTTTAAACTATAACTATAACTTTGTGAATAGCTATCGGTAGGTTTTAAACTATAACTATAACTTTGTGAATAGCTATCGGTAGGTTTTTAAACTATAACTATAACTTTGTGAATAGCTATCGGTAGGATTTTAAACTATAACTATAACTTTGTGAATAACTATCGGTAGGTTTTAAACTATAACTATAACTTTGTGAATAGCTATCGGTAGGTTTTAAACTATAACTATAACTTTGTGAATAACTATCGGTAGGTTTTATAAACTATAACTATAACTTTGTGAATAGCTATCGGTAGGTTTTAAACTATAACTATAACTTTGTGAATAGCTATCGGTAGGTTTTAAACTATAACTATAACTTTGTGAATAACTATCGGTAGGTTTTAAACTATAACTATAACTTTGTGAATAGCTATCGGTAGGTTTTAAACTATAACTATAACTTTGTGAATAGCTATCGGTAGGTTTTAAACTATAACTATAACTTTGTGAATAGCTATCGGTAGGTTTTTAAACTATAACTATAACTTTGTGAATAGCTATCGGTAGGATTTTAAACTATAACTATAACTTTGTGAATAACTATCGGTAGGTTTTTAAACTATAACTATAACTTTGTGAATAGCTATCGGTAGGTTTTAAACTATAACTATAACTTTGTGAATAGCTATCGGTAGGTTTTTAAACTATAACTATAACTTTGTGAATAACTATCGGTAGGTTTTAAAACTATAACTATAACTTTGTGAATAGCTATCGGTAGGTTTTAAACTATAACTATAACTTTGTGAATAGCTATCGGTAGGTTTTTAAACTATAACTATAACTTTGTGAATAGCTATCGGTAGGATTTTAAACTATAACTATAACTTTGTGAATAACTATCGGTAGGTTTTTAAACTATAACTATAACTTTGTGAATAACTATCGGTAGGTTTTTAAACTATAACTATAACTTTGTGAATAACTATCGGTAGGTTTTTAAACTATAACTATAACTTTGTGAATAGCTATCGGTAGGTTTTAAACTATAACTATAACTTTGTGAATAGCTATCGGTAGGTTTTAAACTATAACTATAACTTTGTGAATAGCTATCGGTAGGTTTTAAACTATAACTATAACTTTGTGAATAGCTATCGGTAGGTTTTTAAACTATAACTATAACTTTGTGAATAGCTATCGGTAGGTTTTAAACTATAACTAAACTAATAATCTATAAAACTATAACTTTTTGTGAATAGCTATCGGTAGGTTTTAAACTATAACTATAACTTTGTGAATAGCTATCGGTAGGTTTTTAAACTATAACTATAACTTTGTGAATAGCTATCGGTAGGTTTTTAAACTATAACTATAACTTTGTGAATAGCTATCGGTAGGTTTTTAAACTATAACTATAACTTTGTGAATAGCTATCGGTAGGTTTTTAAACTATAACTATAACTTTGTGAATAGCTATCGGTAGGTTTTAAACTATAACTATAAATAGCTTTGTGAATAACTATCGGTAGGTTTTTAAACTATAACTATAACTTTGTGAATAGGTAGGTTTTAAACTATCGGTAGGGTAGGTTTTAAACTATAACTATAACTTTGTGAATAGCTATCGGTAGGTTTTAAACTATAACTATAACTTTGTGAATAGCTATCGGTAGGTTTTAAACTATAACTATAACTTTGTGAATAGCTATCGGTAGGTTTTAAACTATAACTATAATCTTTGTGAATAGCTATCGGTAGGTTTTTAAACTATAACTATAACTTTGTGAATAGCTATCGGTAGGATTTTAAACTATAACTATAACTTTGTGAATAACTATCGGTAGGTTTTAAACTATAACTATAACTTTGTGAATAGCTATCGGTAGGTTTTTAAACTATAACTATAACTTTGTGAATAGCTATCGGTAGGTTTTTAACTATAACTATAACTTTGTGAATAGCTATCGGTAGGTTTTTAAACTATAACTATAACTTTGTGAATAGCTATCGGTAGGTTTTAAACTATAACTATAACTTTGTGAATAGCTATCGGTAGGTTTTAAACTATAACTATAACTTTGTGAATAGCTATCGGTAGGTTTTAAACTAAACTTTGTGATAACTATTTTAAACTTAACTATAACTTTGTGAATAGCTATCGGTAGGTTTTAAACTATAACTATAACTTTGTGAATAGCTATCGGTAGGTTTTAAACTATAACTATAACTTTGTGAATAGCTATCGGTAGGTTTTAAACTATAACTATAACTTTGTGAATAGCTATCGGTAGGTTTTAAACTATAACTATAACTTTGTGAATAGCTATCGGTAGGTTTTAAACTATAACTATAACTTTGTGAATAGCTATCGGTAGGTTTTAAACTATAACTATAACTTTGTGAATAGCTATCGGTAGGTTTTTAAACTATAACTATAACTTTGTGAATAGCTATCGGTAGGTTTTAAACTATAACTATAACTTTGTGAATAGCTATCGGTAGGTTTTTAAACTATAACTATAACTTTGTGAATAACTATCGGTAGGTTTTAAACTATAACTATAACTTTGTGAATAGCTATCGGTAGGTTTTAAACTATAACTATAACTTTGTGAATAGCTATCGGTAGGTTTTAAACTATAACTATAACTTTGTGAATAAACTATAACTATAACTTTGTGAATAGCTATCGGTAGGTTTTAAACTATAACTATAACTTTGTGAATAGCTATCGGTAGGTTTTAAACTATAACTATAACTTTGTGAATAGCTATCGGTAGGTTTTAAACTATAACTATAACTTTGTGAATAGCTATCGGTAGGTTTTAAACTATAACTATAACTTTGTGAATAGCTATCGGTAGGTTTTTAAACTATAACTATAACTTTGTGAATAGCTATCGGTAGGTTTTAAACTATAACTATAACTTTGTGAATAGCTATCGGTAGGTTTTAAACTATAACTATAACTTTGTGAATAGCTATCGGTAGGTTTTAAACTATAACTATAACTTTGTGAATAGCTATCGGTAGGTTTTAAACTATAACTATAACTTTGTGAATAGCTATCGGTAGGTTTTAAACTATAACTATAACTTTGTGAATAGCTATCGGTAGGTTTTTAAACTATAACTATAACTTTTTGTGAATAGCTATCGGTAGGTTTTAAACTATAACTATAACTTTGTGAATAGCTATCGGTAGGTTTTAAACTATAACTATAACTTTGTGAATAGCTATCGGTAGGTTTTTAAACTATAACTATAACTTTGTGAATAACTATCGGTAGGTTTTAAACTATAACTATAACTTTGTGAATAGCTATCGGTAGGTTTTAAACTATAACTATAACTTTGTGAATAGCTATCGGTAGGTTTTTAAACTATAACTATAACTTTGTGAATAGCTATCGGTAGGTTTTAAACTATAACTATAACTTTGTGAATAGCTATCGGTAGGTTTTAAACTATAACTATAACTTTGTGAATAGCTATCGGTAGGTTTTAAACTATAACTATAACTTTGTGAATAGCTATCGGTAGGTTTTAAACTATAACTATAACTTTGTGAATAGCTATCGGTAGGTTTTTAAACTATAACTATAACTTTGTGAATATAACTATAACTTTGTGAATAGCTATCGGTAGGTTTTAAACTATAACTATAACTTTGTGAATAGCTATCGGTAGGTTTTTAAACTATAACTATAACTTTGTGAATAGCTATCGGTAGGTTTTAAACTATAACTATAACTTTGTGAATAGCTATCGGTAGGATTTTAAACTATAACTATAACTTTGTGAATAACTATCGGTAGGTTTTTAAACTATAACTATAACTTTGTGAATAGCTATCGGTAGGTTTTAAACTATAACTATAACTTTGTGAATAGCTATCGGTAGGTTTTAAACTATAACTATAACTTTGTGAATAGCTATCGGTAGGTTTTTAAAACTATAACTATAACTTTGTGAATATAACTATCGGTAGGTTTTTAAACTATAACTATAACTTTGTGAATAGCTATCGGTAGGTTTTAAACTATAACTATAACTTTGTGAATAGCTATCGGTAGGTTTTTTTTTAACTATAACTATAACTTTGTGAATAGCTATCGGTAGGTTTTAAACTATAACTATAACTTTGTGAATAGCTATCGGTAGGTTTT
Organism: Tachypleus tridentatus; assembly: GCF_004210375.1. NCBI lineage: Eukaryota > Metazoa > Arthropoda > Merostomata > Xiphosura > Limulidae > Tachypleus > Tachypleus tridentatus. The sequence goes on along the minus strand of NC_134828.1, from coordinate 18,518,129 downwards.
AAACTATAACTATAACTTTGTGAATAGCTATCGGTAGGTTTTTAACTATAACTATAACTTTGTGAATAGCTATCGGTAGGTTTTTAAACTATAACTATAACTTTGTGAATAGCTATCGGTAGGTTTTTAAACTATAACTATAACTTTGTGAATAGCTATCGGTAGGTTTTAAACTATAACTATAACTTTGTGAATAGCTATCGGTAGGTTTTAAACTATAACTATAACTTTGTGAATAGCTATCGGTAGGTTTTAAACTATAACTATAACTTTGTGAATAGCTATCGGTAGGTTTTAAACTATAACTATAACTTTGTGAATAGCTATCGGTAGGTTTTAAACTATAACTATAACTTTGTGAATAGCTATCGGTAGGTTTTTAAACTATAACTATAACTTTGTGAATAGCTATCGGTAGGTTTTTAACTATAACTATAACTTTGTGAATAGCTATCGGTAGGTTTTTAAACTATAACTATAACTTTGTGAATAGCTATCGGTAGGTTTTTAAACTATAACTATAACTTTGTGAATAGCTATCGGTAGGTTTTTAAACTATAACTATAACTTTGTGAATAGCTATCGGTAGGTTTTAAACTATAACTATAACTTTGTGAATAGCTATCGGTAGGTTTTAAACTATAACTATAACTTTGTGAATAGCTATCGGTAGGTTTTAAACTATAACTATAACTTTGTGAATAGCTATCGGTAGGTTTTAAACTATAACTATAACTTTGTGAATAGCTATCGGTAGGTTTTAAACTATAACTATAACTTTGTGAATAGCTATCGGTAGGTTTTTAAACTATAACTATAACTTTGTGAATAGCTATCGGTAGGTTTTAAACTATAACTATAACTTTGTGAATAGCTATCGGTAGGTTTTAAACTATAACTATAACTTTGTGAATAGCTATCGGTAGGTTTTAAACTATAACTATAACTTTGTGAATAGCTATCGGTAGGTTTTAAACTATAACTATAACTTTGTGAATAGCTATCGGTAGGTTTTAAACTATAACTATAACTTTGTGAATAGCTATCGGTAGGTTTTAAACTATAACTATAACTTTGTGAATAGCTATCGGTAGGTTTTAAACTATAACTATAACTTTGTGAATAGCTATCGGTAGGTTTTTAACTATAACTATAACTTTGTGAATAGCTATCGGTAGGTTTTTAAACTATAACTATAACTTTGTGAATAGCTATCGGTAGGTTTTTAAACTATAACTATAACTTTGTGAATAGCTATCGGTAGGTTTTAAACTATAACTATAACTTTGTGAATAGCTATCGGTAGGTTTTTAAACTATAACTATAACTTTGTGAATAGCTATCGGTAGGTTTTTAAACTATAACTATAACTTTGTGAATAGCTATCGGTAGGTTTTAAACTATAACTATAACTTTGTGAATAGCTATCGGTAGGTTTTAAACTAAACTATAACTATAACTTTGTGAATATAACTATAACTTTGTGAATAGCTATCGGTAGGTTTTAAACTATAACTATAACTTTGTGAATAGCTATCGGTAGGTTTTAAACTATAACTATAACTTTGTGAATAGCTATCGGTAGGTTTTTAAACTATAACTATAACTTTGTGAATAACTATCGGTAGGTTTTTAAACTATAACTATAACTTTGTGAATAGCTATCGGTAGGTTTTAAACTATAACTATAACTTTGTGAATAACTATCGGTAGGTTTTTAAACTATAACTATAACTTTGTGAATAGCTATCGGTAGGTTTTAAACTATAACTATAACTTTGTGAATAGCTATCGGTAGGTTTTAAACTATAACTATAACTTTGTGAATAGCTATCGGTAGGTTTTAAACTATAACTATAACTTTGTGAATAGCTATCGGTAACTATAACTATAACTTTGTGAATAGCTATCGGTAGGTTTTTAAACTATAACTATAACTTTGTGAATAGCTATCGGTAGGTTTTAAACTATAACTATAACTTTGTGAATAGCTATCGGTAGGTTTTAAACTATAACTATAACTTTGTGAATAGCTATCGGTAGGTTTTAAACTATAACTATAACTATAACTTTGTGAATAGCTATCGGTAGGTTTTAAACTATAACTATAACTTTGTGAATAGCTATCGGTAGGTTTTAAACTATAACTATAACTTTGTGAATAGCTATCGGTAGGTTTTAAACTATAACTATAACTTTGTGAATAGCTATCGGTAGGTTTTAAACTATAACTATAACTTTGTGAATAGCTATCGGTAGGTTTTAAACTATAACTATAACTTTGTGAATAACTATCGGTAGGTTTTTAAACTATAACTATAACTTTGTGAATAGCTATCGGTAGGTTTTTAAACTATAACTATAACTTTGTGAATAGCTATCGGTAGGTTTTTAAACTATAACTATAACTTTGTGAATAGCTATCGGTAGGTTTTAAACTATAACTATAACTTTGTGAATAGCTATCGGTAGGTTTTTAAACTATAACTATAACTTTGTGAATAGCTATCGGTAGGTTTTAAACTATAACTATAACTTTGTGAATAGCTATCGGTAGGTTTTAAACTATAACTATAACTTTGTGAATAGCTATCGGTAGGTTTTAAACTATAACTATAACTTTGTGAATAGCTATCGGTAGGTTTTAAACTATAACTATAACTTTGTGAATAGCTATCGGTAGGTTTTAAACTATAACTATAACTTTGTGAATAGCTATCGGTAGGTTTTTAAACTATAACTATAACTTTGTGAATAGCTATCGGTAGGTTTTAAACTATAACTATAACTTTGTGAATAGCTATCGGTAGGTTTTAAACTATAACTATAACTTTGTGAATAGCTATCGGTAGGTTTTAAACTATAACTATAACTTTGTGAATAGCTATCGGTAGGTTTTAAACTATAACTATAACTTTGTGAATAGCTATCGGTAGGTTTTAAACTATAACTATAACTTTGTGAATTGCAATCGGAAGGTTTTTAAACTATAACATAATTATCGGTAGGTTTTAAAACTATAACTATAACTTTGTGAATAGCTATCGATAGATTTTTAAACTATAACTATAACTTTGTGAATAAACTATCGGTAGGTTTTAAACTATAACTATAACTTTGTGAATAGCTATCGGTAGGTTTTTAAACTATAACTATAACTTTGTGAATAGCTATCGGTAGGTTTTAAACTATAACTATAACTTTGTGAATAGCTATCGGTAGGTTTTAAACTATAACTATAACTTTGTGAATAGCTATCGGTAGGTTTTTAAACTATAACTATAACTTTGTGAATAGCTATCGGTAGGTTTTTAAACTATAACTATAACTTTGTGAATAGCTATCGGTAGGATTTTAAACTATAACTATAATTTTGTGAATAACTATCGGTAGGTTTTAAACTATAACTATAACTTTGTGAATAGCTATCGGTAGGTTTTAAACTATAACTATAACTTTGTGAATAGCTATCGGTAGGTTTTTAAACTATAACTATAACTTTGTGAATAGCTATCGGTAGGTTTTAAACTATAACTATAACTTTGTGAATAGCTATCGGTAGGTTTTAAACTATAACTATAACTTTGTGAATAGCTATCGGTAGGTTTTAAACTATAACTATAACTTTGTGAATAGCTATCGGTAGGTTTTTAAACTATAACTATAACTTTGTGAATAGCTATCGGTAGGTTTTTAAACTATAACTATAACTTTGTGAATAGCTATCGGTAGGTTTTAAACTATAACTATAACTTTGTGAATAGCTATCGGTAGGTTTTAAACTATAACTATAACTTTGTGAATAGCTATCGGTAGGTTTTAAACTATAACTATAACTTTGTGAATATAACTATCGGTAGGTTTCGGTAAACTATAACTATAACTTTGTGAATAGCTATCGGTAGGTTTTTAAACTATAACTATAACTTTGTGAATAGCTATCGGTAGGTTTTTAAACTATAACTATAACTTTGTGAATAGCTATCGGTAGGTTTTTAAACTATAACTATAACTTTGTGAATAACTATCGGTAGGTTTTAAACTATAACTATAACTTTGTGAATAGCTATCGGTAGGTTTTAAACTATAACTATAACTTTGTGAATAGCTATCGGTAGGTTTTTAAACTATAACTATAACTTTGTGAATAGCTATCGGTAGGTTTTTAAACTATAACTATAACTTTGTGAATAGCTATCGGTAGGTTTTTAAACTATAACTATAACTTTGTGAATAGCTATCGGTAGGTTTTTAACTATAACTATAACTTTGTGAATAGCTATCGGTAGGTTTTAAACTATAACTATAACTTTGTGAATAGCTATCGGTAGGTTTTAAACTATAACTATAACTTTGTGAATAGCTATCGGTAGGTTTTAAACTATAACTATAACTTTGTGAATAGCTATCGGTAGGTTTTAAACTATAACTATAACTTTGTGAATAGCTATCGGTAGGTTTTTAAACTATAACTATAACTTTGTGAATAGCTATCGGTAGGTTTTAAACTATAACTATAACTTTGTGAATAGCTATCGGTAGGTTTTAAACTATAACTATAACTTTGTGAATAGGTAGGTTTTAAACTATAACTATCGGTAGGTTTTTAAACTATAACTATAACTTTGTGAATAGCTATCGGTAGGTTTTTAAACTATAACTATAACTTTGTGAATAGCTATCGGTAGGTTTTAAACTATAACTATAACTTTGTGAATAGCTATCGGTAGGTTTTAAACTATAACTATAACTTTGTGAATAACTATCGGTAGGTTTTAAACTATAACTATAACTTTGTGAATAACTATCGGTAGGTTTTAAACTATAACTATAACTTTGTGAATAGCTATCGGTAGGTTTTAAACTATAACTATAACTTTGTGAATAGCTATCGGTAGGTTTTTTAAACTATAACTATAACTTTGTGAATAGCTATCGGTAGGTTTTAAACTATAACTATAACTTTGTGAATAAACTATCGGTAGGTTTTTAAACTATAACTATAACTTTGTGAATAGCTATCGGTAGGTTTTAAACTATAACTATAACTTTGTGAATAGCTATCGGTAGGTTTTAAACTATAACTATAACTTTGTGAATAACTATAACTATAACTTTGTGAATAGCTATCGGTAGGTTTTTAAACTATAACTATAACTTTGTGAATAGCTATCGGTAGGTTTTTAAACTATAACTATAACTTTGTGAATAGCTATCGGTAGGTTTTTAAACTATAACTATAACTTTGTGAATAGCTATCGGTAGGTTTTTAACTATAACTATAACTTTGTGAATAGCTATCGGTAGGTTTTTAAACTATAACTATAACTTTGTGAATAGCTATCGGTAGGTTTTAAACTATAACTATAACTTTGTGAATAGCTATCGGTAGGTTTTAAACTATAACTATAACTTTGTGAATAGCTATCGGTAGGTTTTAAACTATAACTATAACTTTGTGAATAGCTATCGGTAGGTTTTTAAACTATAACTATAACTTTGTGAATAGCTATCGGTAGGTTTTAAACTATAACTATAACTTTGTGAATAGCTATCGGTAGGTTTTTAACTATAACTATAACTTTGTGAATAGCTATCGGTAGGTTTTTAAACTATAACTATAACTTTGTGAATAGCTATCGGTAGGTTTTTAAACTATAACTATAACTTTGTGAATAGCTATCGGTAGGTTTTTAACTATAACTATAACTTTGTGAATAGCTATCGGTAGGTTTTAAACTATAACTATAACTTTGTGAATAGCTATCGGTAGGTTTTAAACTATAACTATAACTTTGTGAATAGCTATCGGTAGGTTTTAAACTATAACTATAACTTTGTGAATAGCTATCGGTAGGTTTTAAACTATAACTATAACTTTGTGAATAGCTATCGGTAGGTTTTAAACTATAACTATAACTTTGTGAATAACTATCGGTAGGTTTTAAACTATAACTATAACTTTGTGAATAGCTATCGGTAGGTTTTAAACTATAACTATAACTTTGTGAATAGCTATCGGTAGGTTTTAAACTATAACTATAACTTTGTGAATAGCTATCGGTAGGTTTTTAAACTATAACTATAACTTTGTGAATAGCTATCGGTAGGTTTTTAAACTATAACTATAACTTTGTGAATAACTATCGGTAGGTTTTAAACTATAACTATAACTTTGTGAATAGCTATCGGTAGGTTTTTAAACTATAACTATAACTTTGTGAATAGCTATCGGTAGGTTTTAAACTATAACTATAACTTTGTGAATAGCTATCGGTAGGTTTTAAACTATAACTATAACTTTGTGAATAGCTATCGGTAGGTTTTAAACTATAACTATAACTTTGTGAATAGCTATCGGTAGGTTTTAAACTATAACTATAACTTTGTGAATAGCTATCGGTAGGTTTTAAACTATAACTATAACTTTGTGAATAGCTATCGGTAGGTTTTAAACTATAACTATAACTTTGTGAATAGCTATCGGTAGGTTTTAAACTATAACTATAACTTTGTGAATAGCTATCGGTAGGTTTTAAACTATAACTATAACTTTGTGAATAGCTATCGGTAGGTTTTTAAACTATAACTATAACTTTGTGAATTGCAATCGGAAGGTTTTTAAACTATAAAATAATTATCGGTAGGTTTTAAAACTATAACTATAACTTTGTGAATAGCTATCGGTAGGTTTTAAAACTATAACTATAACTTTGTGAATAGCTATCGGTAGCTATCTAAACTATAACAAATCTATGTGAATGACTATCGGTATGTTTTTAAACTATAATTATAACTTTGTAAATAGCTATCGGTAGGTTTTTAAACTATAACTATAACTTTGTGAATATAACTATCGGTAGGTTTTTAAACTATAACTATAACTTTGTGAATAGCTATCGGTAGGTTTTAAACTATAACTATAACTTTGTGAATAGCTATCGGTAGGTTTTTAAACTATAACTATAACTTTGTGAATAGCTATCGGTAGGTTTTAAACTATAACTATAACTTTGTGAATAGCTATCGGTAGGTTTTAAACTATAACTATAACTTTGTGAATAGCTATCGGTAGGTTTTAAACTATAACTATAACTTTGTGAATAGCTATCGGTAGGTTTTAAACTATAACTATAACTTTGTGAATAGCTATCGGTAGGTTTTTAAACTATAACTATAACTTTGTGAATAGCTATCGGTAGGTTTTAAACTATAACTATAACTTTGTGAATAGCTATCGTGAATAGCTATCGGTAGGTTTTAAACTATAACTATAACTTTGTGAATAGGTAGGTTTTAAACTATCGGTAGGGTTTTTAAACTATAACTATAACTTTGTGAATAGCTATCGGTAGGTTTTAAACTATAACTATAACTTTGTGAATAGCTATCGGTAGGTTTTAAACTATAACTATAACTTTGTGAATAGCTATCGGTAGGTTTTAAACTATAACTATAACTTTGTGAATAGCTATCGGTAGGTTTTAAACTATAACTATAACTTTGTGAATAGCTATCGGTAGGTTTTAAACTATAACTATAACTTTGTGAATAGCTATCGGTAGGTTTTAAACTATAACTATAACTTTGTGAATAGCTATCGGTAGGTTTTAAACTATAACTATAACTTTGTGAATAACTATCGGTAGGTTTTAAACTATAACTATAACTTTGTGAATAGCTATCGGTAGGTTTTAAACTATAACTATAACTTTGTGAATAGCTATCGGTAGGTTTTAAACTATAACTATAACTTTGTGAATAGCTATCGGTAGGTTTTTAAACTATAACTATAACTTTGTGAATAGCTATCGGTAGGTTTTAAACTATAACTATAACTTTGTGAATAGCTATCGGTAGGTTTTAAACTATAACTATAACTTTGTGAATAGCTATCGGTAGGTTTTAAACTATAACTATAACTTTGTGAATAGCTATCGGTAGGTTTTAAACTATAACTATAACTTTGTGAATAGCTATCGGTAGGTTTTTAAACTATAACTATAACTTTGTGAATAGCTATCGGTAGGTTTTAAACTATAACTATAACTTTGTGAATAGCTATCGGTAGGTTTTAAACTATAACTATAACTTTGTGAATAGCTATCGGTAGGTTTTAAACTATAACTATAACTTTGTGAATAGCTATCGGTAGGTTTTAAACTATAACTATAACTTTAGTGAATAGCTATCGGTAGGTTTTAAACTATAACTATAACTTTGTGAATAGCTATCGGTAGGTTTTTAAACTATAACTATAACTTTGTGAATAGCTATCGGTAGGTTTTAAACTATAACTATAACTTTGTGAATAGCTATCGGTAGGTTTTAAACTATAACTATAACTTTGTGAATAGCTATCGGTAGGTTTAAACTAAACTATAACTATAACTTTGTGAATAGCTATCGGTAGGTTTTAAACTATAACTATAACTTTGTGAATAGCTATCGGTAGGTTTTAAACTATAACTATAACTTTGTGAATAGCTATCGGTAGGTTTTAAACTATAACTATAACTTTGTGAATAGCTATCGGTAGGTTTTAAACTATAACTATAACTTTGTGAATAGCTATCGGTAGGTTTTAAACTATAACTATAACTTTGTGAATAATCGGTAGGTTTTAAACTATAACTATAACTTTGTGAATAGCTATCGGTAGGTTTTTAAACTATAACTATAACTTTGTGAATAGCTATCGGTAGGTTTTAAACTATAACTATAACTTTGTGAATAGCTATCGGTAGGTTTTAAACTATAACTATAACTTTGTGAATAGCTATCGGTAGGTTTTTAAACTATAACTATAACTTTGTGAATAGCTATCGGTAGGTTTTAAACTATAACTATAACTTTGTGAATAGCTATCGGTAGGTTTTAAACTATAACTATAACTTTGTGAATAGCTATCGGTAGGTTTTAAACTATAACTATAACTTTGTGAATAGCTATCGGTAGGTTTTAAACTATAACTATAACTTTGTGAATAGCTATCGGTAGGTTTTTAAACTATAACTATAACTTTGTGAATAGCTATCGGTAGGTTTTAAACTATAACTATAACTTTGTGAATAGCTATCGGTAGGTTTTAAACTAAACTATAACTATAACTTTGTGAATAGCTATCGGTAGGTTTTAAACTATAACTATAACTTTGTGAATAGCTATCGGTAGGTTTTAAACTATAACTATAACTTTGTGAATAGCTATCGGTAGGTTTTTAAACTATAACTATAACTTTGTGAATAGCTATCGGTAGGTTTTTAAACTATAACTATAACTTTGTGAATAGCTATCGGTAGGTTTTAAACTATAACTATAACTTTGTGAATAGCTATCGGTAGGTTTTAAACTATAACTATAACTTTGTGAATAGCTATCGGTAGGTTTTAAACTATAACTATAACTTTGTGAATAGCTATCGGTAGGTTTTAAACTATAACTATAACTTTGTGAATAGCTATCGGTAGGTTTTAAACTATAACTATAACTTTGTGAATAGCTATCGGTAGGTTTTAAACTATAACTATAACTTTGTGAATAGCTATCGGTAGGTTTTAAACTATAACTATAACTTTGTGAATAGCTATCGGTAGGTTTTAAACTATAACTATAACTTTGTGAATAGCTATCGGTAGGTTTTAAACTATAACTATAACTTTGTGAATAGCTATCGGTAGGTTTTAAACTATAACTATAACTTTGTGAATAACTATCGGTAGGTTTTTAAACTATAACTATAACTTTGTGAATAGCTATCGGTAGGTTTTAAACTATAACTATAACTTTGTGAATAGCTATCGGTAGGTTTTTAAACTATAACTATAACTTTGTGAATAGCTATCGGTAGGTTTTTAAACTATAACTATAACTTTGTGAATATAACTATAACTTTGCTATCGGTAGGTTTTAAACTATAACTATAACTTTGTGAATAGCTATCGGTAGGTTTTAAACTATAACTATAACTTTGTGAATAGCTATCGGTAGGTTTTAAACTATAACTATAACTTTGTGAATAGCTATCGGTAGGTTTTTAAACTATAACTATAACTTTGTGAATAGCTATCGGTAGGTTTTAAACTATAACTATAACTTTGTGAATAGCTATCGGTAGGTTTTAAACTATAACTATAACTTTGTGAATAGCTATCGGTAGGTTTTAAACTATAACTATAACTTTGTGAATAGCTATCGGTAGGTTTTAAACTATAACTATAACTTTGTGAATAGCTATCGGTAGGTTTTAAACTAAACTATAACTATAACTTTGTGAATAGCTATCGGTAGGTTTTAAACTATAACTATAACTTTGTGAATAGCTATCGGTAGGTTTTAAACTATAACTATAACTTTGTGAATAGCTATCGGTAGGTTTTTTTTAAACTATAACTATAACTTTGTGAATAGCTATCGGTAGGTTTTTAAACTATAACTATAACTTTGTGAATAGCTATCGGTAGGTTTTAAACTATAACTATAACTTTGTGAATAGCTATCGGTAGGTTTTAAACTATAACTATAACTTTGTGAATAGCTATCGGTAGGTTTTAAACTATAACTATAACTTTGTGAATAGCTATCGGTAGGTTTTAAACTATAACTATAACTTTGTGAATAGCTATCGGTAGGTTTTAAACTATAACTATAACTTTGTGAATAGCTATCGGTAGGTTTTAAACTATAACTATAACTTTGTGAATAGCTATCGGTAGGTTTTAAACTATAACTATAACTTTGTGAATAGCTATCGGTAGGTTTTAAACTATAACTATAACTTTGAATAGAATAAACTATAACTATAACTTTGTGAATAGCTATCGGTAGGTTTTAAACTATAACTATAACTTTGTGAATAGCTATCGGTAGGTTTTAAACTATAACTATAACTTTGTGAATAGCTATCGGTAGGTTTTTAAACTATAACTATAACTTTGTGAATAGCTATCGGTAGGTTTTTAAACTATAACTATAACTTTGTGAATAGCTATCGGTAGGTTTTAAACTATAACTATAACTTTGTGAATAACTATCGGTAGGTTTTAAACTATAACTATAACTTTGTGAATAGCTATCGGTAGGTTTTAAACTATAACTATAACTTTGTGAATAGCTATCGGTAGGTTTTAAACTATAACTATAACTTTGTGAATAGCTATCGGTAGGTTTTAAACTATAACTATAACTTTGTGAATAGCTATCGGTAGGTTTTAAACTATAACTATAACTTTGTGAATAGCTATCGGTAGGTTTTAAACTATAACTATAACTTTGTGAATAGCTATCGGTAGGTTTTAAACTATAACTATAACTTTGTGAATAGCTATCGGTAGGTTTTTAAACTATAACTATAACTTTGTGAATAGCTATCGGTAGGTTTTAAACTATAACTATAACTTTGTGAATATCGCTATCGGTAGGTTTTTAAACTATAACTATAACTTTGTGAATAGCTATCGGTAGGTTTTAAACTATAACTATAACTTTGTGAATAGCTATCGGTAGGTTTTAAACTATAACTATAACTTTGTGAATAGCTATCGGTAGGTTTTAAACTATAACTATAACTTTGTGAATAGGTAGGTTTTAAACTATCGGTAGGTTTTTAAACTATAACTATAACTTTGTGAATAGCTATCGGTAGGTTTTAAACTATAACTATAACTTTGTGAATAGCTATCGGTAGGTTTTTAAACTATAACTATAACTTTGTGAATAGCTATCGGTAGGTTTTTAAACTATAACTATAACTTTGTGAATAGCTATCGGTAGGTTTTAAACTATAACTATAACTTTGTGAATAGCTATCGGTAGGTTTTTAAACTATAACTATAACTTTGTGAATAGCTATCGGTAGGTTTTAAACTATAACTATAACTTTGTGAATATAACTATCGGTAGGTTTTTTTAAACTATAACTATAACTTTGTGAATAGCTATCGGTAGGTTTTAAACTATAACTATAACTTTGTGAATAGCTATCGGTAGGTTTTAAACTATAACTATAACTTTGTGAATAGCTATCGGTAGGTTTTAAACTATAACTATAACTTTGTGAATAGCTATCGGTAGGTTTTTAAACTATAACTATAACTTTGTGAATAGCTATCGGTAGGTTTTAAACTATAACTATAACTTTGTGAATAGCTATCGGTAGGTTTTAAACTATAACTATAACTTTGTGAATAGCTATCGGTAGGTTTTAAACTATAACTATAACTTTGTGAATAGCTATCGGTAGGTTTTTAAACTATAACTATAACTTTGTGAATAGCTATCGGTAGGTTTTAAACTATAACTATAACTTTGTGAATAGCTATCGGTAGGTTTTAAACTATAACTATAACTTTGTGAATAGCTATCGGTAGGTTTTAAACTATAACTATAACTTTGTGAATAGCTATCGGTAGGTTTTTAAACTATAACTATAACTTTGTGAATAGCTATCGGTAGGTTTTTAAACTATAACTATAACTTTGTGAATAGCTATCGGTAGGTTTTTAAACTATAACTATAACTTTGTGAATAGCTATCGGTAGGTTTTAAACTATAACTATAACTTTGTGAATAGCTATCGGTAGGTTTTAAACTATAACTATAACTTTGTGAATAGCTATCGGTAGGTTTTAAACTATAACTATAACTTTGTGAATAGCTATCGGTAGGTTTTAAACTATAACTATAACTTTGTGAATAGCTATCGGTAGGTTTTAAACTATAACTATAACTTTGTGAATAGCTATCGGTAGGTTTTTAAACTATAACTATAACTTTGTGAATAGTGAATAGCTATCGGTAGGTTTTAAACTATAACTATAACTTTGTGAATAGCTATCGGTAGGTTTTTTAAACTATAACTATAACTTTGTGAATAGCTATCGGTAGGTTTTAAACTATAACTATAACTTTGTGAATAGCTATCGGTAGGTTTTTAACTATAACTATAACTTTGTGAATAGCTATCGGTAGGTTTTTAAACTATAACTATAACTTTGTGAATAGCTATCGGTAGGTTTTTAAACTATAACTATAACTTTGTGAATAGCTATCGGTAGGTTTTAAACTATAACTATAACTTTGTGAATAGCTATCGGTAGGTTTTAAACTATAACTATAACTTTGTGAATAGCTATCGGTAGGTTTTAAACTATAACTATAACTTTGTGAATAGGTAGGTTTTAAACTATAACTATAACTTTGTGAATAGCTATCGGTAGGTTTTAAACTATAACTATAACTTTGTGAATAGCTATCGGTAGGTTTTTAAACTATAACTATAACTTTGTGAATAGCTATCGGTAGGTTTTAAACTATAACTATAACTTTGTGAATAGCTATCGGTAGGTTTTAAACTATAACTATAACTTTGTGAATAACTATCGGTAGGTTTTAAACTATAACTATAACTTTGTGAATAGCTATCGGTAGGTTTTAAACTATAACTATAACTTTGTGAATAACTATCGGTAGGTTTTAAACTATAACTATAACTTTGTGAATAGCTATCGGTAGGTTTTTAAACTATAACTATAACTTTGTGAATAGCTATCGGTAGGTTTTAAACTATAACTATAACTTTGTGAATAGCTATCGGTAGGTTTTAAACTATAACTATAACTTTGTGAATAGCTATCGGTAGGTTTTAAACTATAACTATAACTTTGTGAATAGCTATCGGTAGGTTTTAAACTATAACTATAACTTTGTGAATAGCTATCGGTAGGTTTTAAACTATAACTATAACTTTGTGTAGGGTAGGTTTTAAACTATAACTATAACTTTGTGAATAGCTATCGGTAGGTTTTAAACTATAACTATAACTTTGTGAATAGCTATCGGTAGGTTTTAAACTATAACTATAACTTTGTGAATAGCTATCGGTAGGTTTTTAAACTATAACTATAACTTTGTGAATAGCTATCGGTAGGTTTTAAACTATAACTATAACTTTGTGAATAGCTATCGGTAGGTTTTAAACTATAACTATAACTTTGTGAATAGCTATCGGTAGGTTTTAAACTATAACTATAACTTTGTGAATAGCTATCGGTAGGTTTTAAACTATAACTATAACTTTGTGAATAGCTATCGGTAGGTTTTAAACTATAACTATAACTTTGTGAATAGCTATCGGTAGGTTTTAAACTATAACTATAACTTTGTGAATAGCTATCGGTAGGTTTTAAACTATAACTATAACTTTGTGAATAGCTATCGGTAGGTTTTTAAACTATAACTATAACTTTGTGAATAGCTATCGGTAGGTTTTAAACTATAACTATAACTTTGTGAATAGCTATCGGTAGGTTTTTAAACTATAACTATAACTTTGTGAATAGCTATCGGTAGGTTTTAAACTATAACTATAACTTTGTGAATAGCTATCGGTAGGTTTTAAACTATAACTATAACTTTGTGAATAGCTATCGGTAGGTTTTAAACTATAACTATAACTTTGTGAATAGCTATCGGTAGGTTTTAAACTATAACTATAACTTTGTGAATAGCTATCGGTAGGTTTTAAACTATAACTATAACTTTGTGAATAGCTATCGGTAGGTTTTAAACTATAACTATAACTTTGTGAATAGCTATCGGTAGGTTTTAAACTATAACTATAACTTTGTGAATAGCTATCGGTAGGTTTTTAAACTATAACTATAACTTTGTGAATAGCTATCGGTAGGTTTTAAACTATAACTATAACTTTGTGAATAGCTATCGGTAGGTTTTAAACTATAACTATAACTTTGTGAATAGCTATCGGTAGGTTTTAAACTATAACTATAACTTTGTGAATAGCTATCGGTAGGTTTTAAACTATAACTATAACTTTGTGAATAGCTATCGGTAGGTTTTAAACTATAACTATAACTTTGTGAATAGCTATCGGTAGGTTTTAAACTATAACTATAACTTTGTGAATAGCTATCGGTAGGTTTTTAAACTATAACTATAACTTTGTGAATAGCTATCGGTAGGTTTTAAAACTATAACTATAACTAACTATAACTTTGTGAATAGCTATCGGTAGGTTTTAAACTATAACTATAACTTTGTGAATAGCTATCGGTAGGTTTTAAACTATAACTATAACTTTGTGAATAGCTATCGGTAGGTTTTAAACTATAACTATAACTTTGTGAATAGCTATCGGTAGGTTTTAAACTATAACTATAACTTTGTGAATAGCTATCGGTAGGTTTTTAAACTATAACTATAACTTTGTGAATAGCTATCGGTAGGTTTTAAACTATAACTATAACTTTGTGAATAGCTATCGGTAGGTTTTTAAACTATAACTATAACTTTGTGAATAGCTATCGGTAGGTTTTAAACTATAACTATAACTTTGTGAATAGCTATCGGTAGGTTTTTAAACTATAACTATAACTTTGTGAATAGCTATCGGTAGTTTTTAAACTATAACTATAACTTTGTGAATAGCTATCGGTAGGTTTTAAACTATAACTATAACTTTGTGAATAGCTATCGGTAGGTTTTAAACTATAACTATAACTTTGTGAATAGCTATCGGTAGGTTTTAAACTATAACTATAACTTTGTGAATAGCTATCGGTAGGTTTTAAACTATAACTATAACTTTGTGAATAGCTATCGGTAGGTTTTAAACTATAACTATAACTTTGTGAATAGCTATCGGTAGGTTTTAAACTATAACTATAACTTTGTGAATAGCTATCGGTAGGTTTTAAACTATAACTATAACTTTGTGAATAGCTATCGGTAGGTTTTTAAACTATAACTATAACTTTGTGAATAGCTATCGGTAGGTTTTAAACTATAACTATAACTTTGTGAATAGCTATCGGTAGGTTTTAAACTATAACTATAACTTTGTGAATAGCTATCGGTAGGTTTTAAACTATAACTATAACTTTGTGAATAGCTATCGGTAGGTTTTAAACTATAACTATAACTTTGTGAATAGCTATCGGTAGGTTTTAAACTATAACTATAACTTTGTGAATAGCTATCGGTAGGTTTTAAACTATAACTATAACTTTGTGAATAGCTATCGGTAGGTTTTTAAACTATAACTATAACTTTGTGAATAGCTATCGGTAGGTTTTTAACTATAACTATAACTTTGTGAATAGCTATCGGTAGGTTTTTAAACTATAACTATAACTTTGTGAATAGCTATCGGTAGGTTTTTAAACTATAACTATAACTTTGTGAATAGCTATCGGTAGGTTTTTAAACTATAACTATAACTTTGTGAATAGCTATCGGTAGGTTTTAAACTATAACTATAACTTTGTGAATAGCTATCGGTAGGTTTTAAACTATAACTATAACTTTGTGAATAGCTATCGGTAGGTTTTAAACTATAACTATAACTTTGTGAATAGCTATCGGTAGGTTTTAAACTATAACTATAACTTTGTGAATAGCTATCGGTAGGTTTTAAACTATAACTATAACTTTGTGAATAGCTATCGGTAGGTTTTTAACTATAACTATAACTTTGTGAATAGCTATCGGTAGGTTTTTAAACTATAACTATAACTTTGTGAATAGCTATCGGTAGGTTTTAAACTATAACTATAACTTTGTGAATAGCTATCGGTAGGTTTTAAACTATAACTATAACTTTGTGAATAGCTATCGGTAGGTTTTAAACTATAACTATAACTTTGTGAATAGCTATCGGTAGGTTTTAAACTATAACTATAACTTTGTGAATAGCTATCGGTAGGTTTTAAACTATAACTATAACTTTGTGAATAGCTATCGGTAGGTTTTAAACTATAACTATAACTTTGTGAATAACTATCGGTAGGTTTTTAAACTATAACTATAACTTTGTGAATAGCTATCGGTAGGTTTTAAACTATAACTATAACTTTGTGAATAGCTATCGGTAGGTTTTAAACTATAACTATAACTTTGTGAATAAACTATCGGTAGGTTTTAAACTATAACTATAACTTTGTGAATAGCTATCGGTAGGTTTTAAACTATAACTATAACTTTGTGAATAGCTATCGGTAGGTTTTAAACTATAACTATAACTTTGTGAATAGCTATCGGTAGGTTTTAAACTATAACTATAACTTTGTGAATAGCTATCGGTAGGTTTTTAAACTATAACTATAACTTTGTGAATAGCTATCGGTAGGTTTTTAACTATAACTATAACTTTGTGAATAGCTATCGGTAGGTTTTTAAACTATAACTATAACTTTGTGAATAGCTATCGGTAGGTTTTAAACTATAACTATAACTTTGTGAATAGCTATCGGTAGGTTTTAAACTATAACTATAACTTTGTGAATAGCTATCGGTAGGTTTTTAAACTATAACTATAACTTTGTGAATAGCTATCGGTAGGTTTTAAACTATAACTATAACTTTGTGAATAGCTATCGGTAGGTTTTTAAACTATAACTATAACTTTGTGAATAGCTATCGGTAGGTTTTAAACTATAACTATAACTTTGTGAATAGCTATCGGTAGGTTTTAAACTATAACTATAACTTTGTGAATATAACTATCGGTAGGTTTTAAACTATAACTATAACTTTGTGAATAGCTATCGGTAGGTTTTAAACTATAACTATAACTTTGTGAATAGCTATCGGTAGGTTTTAAACTATAACTATAACTTTGTGAATAGCTATCGGTAGGTTTTAAACTATAACTATAACTTTGTGAATAGCTATCGGTAGGTTTTAAACTATAACTATAACTTTGTGAATAGCTATCGGTAGGTTTTAAACTATAACTATAACTTTGTGAATAGCTATCGGTAGGTTTTAAACTATAACTATAACTTTGTGAATAGCTATCGGTAGGTTTTTAAACTATAACTATAACTTTGTGAATAGCTATCGGTAGGTTTTTAAACTATAACTATAACTTTGTGAATAGCTATCGGTAGGTTTTAAACTATAACTATAACTTTGTGAATAGCTATCGGTAGGTTTTTTAACTATAACTATAACTTTGTGAATAGCTATCGGTAGGTTTTAAACTATAACTATAACTTTGTGAATAGCTATCGGTAGGTTTTAAACTATAACTATAACTTTGTGAATAGCTATCGGTAGGTTTTAAACTATAACTATAACTTTGTGAATAGGGTAGGTTTTAAACTATAACTATAACTTTGTGAATAGCTATCGGTAGGTTTTAAACTATAACTATAACTTTGTGAATAGGTAGGTTTTAAACTATCGGTAGGTTTTTAAACTATAACTATAACTTTGTGAATAGCTATCGGTAGGTTTTAAACTATAACTATAACTTTGTGAATAGCTATCGGTAGGTTTTAAACTATAACTATAACTTTGTGAATAGCTATCGGTAGGTTTTAAACTATAACTATAACTTTGTGAATAGCTATCGGTAGGTTTTAAACTATAACTATAAACTATAACTTTGTGAATAGCTATCGGTAGGTTTTAAACTATAACTATAACTTTGTGAATAGCTATCGGTAGGTTTTTAAACTATAACTATAACTTTGTGAATAGCTATCGGTAGGTTTTTAAACTATAACTATAACTTTGTGAATAGCTATCGGTAGGTTTTAAACTATAACTATAACTTTGTGAATAGCTATCGGTAGGTTTTAAACTATAACTATAACTTTGTGAATAGCTATCGGTAGGTTTTAAACTATAACTATAACTTTGTGAATAGCTATCGGTAGGTTTTAAACTATAACTATAACTTTGTGAATAGCTATCGGTAGGTTTTAAACTATAACTATAACTTTGTGAATAGCTATCGGTAGGTTTTAAACTATAACTATAACTTTGTGAATAGCTATCGGTAGGTTTTTAAACTATAACTATAACTTTGTGAATAGCTATCGGTAGGTTTTAAACTATAACTATAACTTTGTGAATAGCTATCGGTAGGTTTTAAACTATAACTATAACTTTGTGAATAGCTATCGGTAGGTTTTAAACTATAACTATAACTTTGTGAATAGGTAGGTTTTTAAACTATAACGGTAGGGTAGGTTTTAAACTATAACTATAACTTTGTGAATAGCTATCGGTAGGTTTTAAACTATAACTATAACTTTGTGAATAGCTATCGGTAGGTTTTAAACTATAACTATAACTTTGTGAATAGCTATCGGTAGGTTTTAAACTATAACTATAACTTTGTGAATAGCTATCGGTAGGTTTTAAACTATAACTATAACTTTGTGAATAGCTATCGGTAGGTTTTAAACTATAACTATAACTTTGTGAATAGCTATCGGTAGGTTTTAAACTATAACTATAACTTTGTGAATAGCTATCGGTAGGTTTTAAACTATAACTATAACTTTGTGAATAGCTATCGGTAGGTTTTTAAACTATAACTATAACTTTGTGAATAGCTATCGGTAGGTTTTTAAACTATAACTATAACTTTGTGAATAGCTATCGGTAGGTTTTAAACTATAACTATAACTTTGTGAATAGCTATCGGTAGGTTTTATAACTATAACTATAACTATAAAACTTAACTATAACTTTGTGAATAGCTATCGGTAGGTTTTAAACTATAACTATAACTTTGTGAATAGCTATCGGTAGGTTTTAAACTATAACTATAACTTTGTGAATAGCTATCGGTAGGTTTTTAAACTATAACTATAACTTTGTGAATAGCTATCGGTAGGTTTTAAACTATAACTATAACTTTGTGAATAGCTATCGGTAGGTTTTAAACTATAACTATAACTTTGTGAATAGCTATCGGTAGGTTTTAAACTATAACTATAACTTTGTGAATAGCTATCGGTAGGTTTTAAACTATAACTATAACTTTGTGAATAGCTATCGGTAGGTTTTAAACTATAACTATAACTTTGTGAATAGCTATCGGTAGGTTTTAAACTATAACTATAACTTTGTGAATAGCTATCGGTAGGTTTTAAACTATAACTATAACTTTGTGAATAGCTATCGGTAGGTTTTAAACTATAACTATAACTTTGTGAATAGCTATCGGTAGGTTTTAAACTATAACTATAACTTTGTGAATAGCTATCGGTAGGTTTTAAACTATAACTATAACTTTGTGAATAGCTATCGGTAGGTTTTAAACTATAACTATAACTTTGTGAATAGCTATCGGTAGGTTTTAAACTATAACTATAATCTTTGTGAATAATAACTATCGGTAGGTTTTAAACTATCGGTAGGTTTTTAAACTATAACTATAACTTTGTGAATAGCTATCGGTAGGTTTTTAAACTATAACTATAACTTTGTGAATAGCTATCGGTAGGTTTTAAACTATAACTATAACTTTGTGAATAGCTATCGGTAGGTTTTTAAACTATAACTATAACTTTGTGAATAGCTATCGGTAGGTTTTAAACTATAACTATAACTTTGTGAATAGCTATCGGTAGGTTTTAAACTATAACTATAACTTTGTGAATAGCTATCGGTAGGTTTTAAACTATAACTATAACTTTGTGAATAGCTATCGGTAGGTTTTAAACTATAACTATAACTTTGTGAATAGCTATCGGTAGGTTTTTAACTATAACTATAACTTTGTGAATAACTATCGGTAGGTTTTAAACTATAACTATAACTTTGTGAATAGCTATCGGTAGGTTTTTAAACTATAACTATAACTTTGTGAATAGCTATCGGTAGGTTTTAAACTATAACTATAACTTTGTGAATAGCTATCGGTAGGTTTTAAACTATAACTATAACTTTGTGAATAGCTATCGGTAGGTTTTTAAACTATAACTATAACTTTGTGAATAGCTATCGGTAGGTTTTAAACTATAACTATAACTTTGTGAATAGCTATCGGTAGGTTTTAAACTATAACTATAACTTTGTGAATAGCTATCGGTAGGTTTTAAACTATAACTATAACTTTGTGAATAGCTATCGGTAGGTTTTAAACTATAACTATAACTTTGTGAATAGCTATCGGTAGGTTTTAAACTATAACTATAACTTTGTGAATAGCTATCGGTAGGTTTTAAACTATAACTATAACTTTGTGAATAGCTATCGGTAGGTTTTAAACTATAACTATAACTTTGTGAATAGCTATCGGTAGGTTTTAAACTATAACTATAACTTTGTGAATAGCTATCGGTAGGTTTTTAAACTATAACTATAACTTTGTGAATAGCTATCGGTAGGTTTTAAACTATAACTATAACTTTGTGAATAGCTATCGGTAGGTTTTAAACTATAACTATAACTTTGTGAATAGCTATCGGTAGGTTTTAAACTATAACTATAACTTTGTGAATAGCTATCGGTAGGTTTTAAACTATAACTATAACTTTGTGAATAGCTATCGGTAGGTTTTAAACTATAACTATAACTTTGTGAATAGCTATCGGTAGGTTTTAAACTATAACTATAACTTTGTGAATAGCTATCGGTAGGTTTTAAACTATAACTATAACTTTGTGAATAGCTATCGGTAGGTTTTAAACTATAACTATAACTTTGTGAATAGCTATCGGTAGGTTTTAAACTATAACTATAACTTTGTGAATAGCTATCGGTAGGTTTTAAACTATAACTATAACTTTGTGAATAGCTATCGGTAGGTTTTTAAACTATAACTATAACTTTGTGAATAGCTATCGGTAGGTTTTAAACTATAACTATAACTTTGTGAATAGCTATCGGTAGGTTTTAAACTATAACTATAACTTTGTGAATAGCTATCGGTAGGTTTTAAACTATAACTATAACTTTGTGAATAGCTATCGGTAGGTTTTAAACTATAACTATAACTTTGTGAATAGCTATCGGTAGGTTTTTAAACTATAACTATAACTTTGTGAATAGCTATCGGTAGGTTTTTTAAACTATAACTATAACTTTGTGAATAGCTATCGGTAGGTTTTAAACTATAACTATAACTTTGTGAATAGCTATCGGTAGGTTTTAAATAACTATAACTTTGTGAATAACTATAACTATAACTATAACTTTGTGAATAGCTATCGGTAGGTTTTAAACTATAACTATAACTTTGTGAATAGCTATCGGTAGGTTTTAAACTATAACTATAACTTTGTGAATAGCTATCGGTAGGTTTTTAAACTATAACTATAACTTTGTGAATAGCTATCGGTAGGTTTTTAAACTATAACTATAACTTTGTGAATAGCTATCGGTAGGTTTTTAACTATAACTATAACTTTGTGAATAGCTATCGGTAGGTTTTTAAACTATAACTATAACTTTGTGAATAGCTATCGGTAGGTTTTAAACTATAACTATAACTTTGTGAATAGCTATCGGTAGGTTTTAAACTATAACTATAACTTTGTGAATAGCTATCGGTAGGTTTTAAACTATAACTATAACTTTGTGAATAGCTATCGGTAGGTTTTAAACTATAACTATAACTTTGTGAATAGCTATCGGTAGGTTTTTAAACTATAACTATAACTTTGTGAATAGCTATCGGTAGGTTTTTAACTATAACTATAACTTTGTGAATAGCTATCGGTAGGTTTTTAAACTATAACTATAACTTTGTGAATAGCTATCGGTAGGTTTTAAACTATAACTATAACTTTGTGAATAGCTATCGGTAGGTTTTAAACTATAACTATAACTTTGTGAATAGCTATCGGTAGGTTTTAAACTATAACTATAACTTTGTGAATAGCTATCGGTAGGTTTTAAACTATAACTATAACTTTGTGAATAGCTATCGGTAGGTTTTAAACTATAACTATAACTTTGTGAATAGCTATCGGTAGGTTTTTAAACTATAACTATAACTTTGTGAATAGCTATCGGTAGGTTTTAAACTATAACTATAACTTTGTGAATAGCTATCGGTAGGTTTTAAACTATAACTATAACTTTGTGAATAGCTATCGGTAGGTTTTAAACTATAACTATAACTTTGTGAATAGCTATCGGTAGGTTTTAAACTATAACTATAACTTTGTGAATAGCTATCGGTAGGTTTTAAACTATAACTATAACTTTGTGAATAGCTATCGGTAGGTTTTAAACTATAACTATAACTTTGTGAATAGCTATCGGTAGGTTTTAAACTATAACTATAACTTTGTGAATAGCTATCGGTAGGTTTTTAAACTATAACTATAACTTTGTGAATAACTATAACTTTGTGAATAGCTATCGGTAGGTTTTTAAACTATAACTATAACTTTGTGAATAGCTATCGGTAGGTTTTAAACTATAACTATAACTTTGTGAATAGCTATCGGTAGGTTTTAAACTATAACTATAACTTTGTGAATAGCTATCGGTAGGTTTTTAACTATAACTATAACTTTGTGAATAGCTATCGGTAGGTTTTTAAACTATAACTATAACTTTGTGAATAGCTATCGGTAGGTTTTTAAACTATAACTATAACTTTGTGAATAGCTATCGGTAGGTTTTAAACTATAACTATAACTTTGTGAATAGCTATCGGTAGGTTTTAAACTATAACTATAACTTTGTGAATAGCTATCGGTAGGTTTTAAACTATAACTATAACTTTGTGAATAGCTATCGGTAGGTTTTTAACTATAACTATAACTTTGTGAATAGCTATCGGTAGGTTTTTAAACTATAACTATAACTTTGTGAATAGCTATCGGTAGGTTTTTAAACTATAACTATAACTTTGTGAATAGCTATCGGTAGGTTTTTAACTATAACTATAACTTTGTGAATAGCTATCGGTAGGTTTTAAACTATAACTATAACTTTGTGAATAGCTATCGGTAGGTTTTTAAACTATAACTATAACTTTGTGAATAGCTATCGGTAGGTTTTAAACTATAACTATCGGTAGGTTTTAAACTATAACTATAACTTTGTGAATAGCTATCGGTAGGTTTTAAACTATAACTATAACTTTGTGAATAGCTATCGGTAGGTTTTAAACTATAACTATAACTTTGTGAATAGCTATCGGTAGGTTTTAAACTATAACTATAACTTTGTGAATAGCTATCGGTAGGTTTTTAAACTATAACTATAACTTTGTGAATAGCTATCGGTAGGTTTTTAAACTATAACTATAACTTTGTGAATAGCTATCGGTAGGTTTTAAACTATAACTATAACTTTGTGAATAGCTATCGGTAGGTTTTTAAACTATAACTATAACTTTGTGAATAGCTATCGGTAGGTTTTTAAACTATAACTATAACTTTGTGAATAGCTATCGGTAGGTTTTAAACTATAACTATAACTTTGTGAATAGCTATCGGTAGGGTTTTAAACTATAACTATAACTTTGTGAATAGCTATCGGTAGGTTTTTAACTATAACTATAACTTTGTGAATAGCTATCGGTAGGTTTTTAAACTATAACTATAACTTTGTGAATAGCTATCGGTAGGTTTTTAAACTATAACTATAACTTTGTGAATAGCTATCGGTAGGTTTTTAAACTATAACTATAACTTTGTGAATAGCTATCGGTAGGTTTTTAAACTATAACTATAACTTTGTGAATAGCTATCGGTAGGTTTTTAAACTATAACTATAACTTTGTGAATAGCTATCGGTAGGTTTTTAACTATAACTATAACTTTGTGAATAGCTATCGGTAGGTTTTTTTAAACTATAAATAACTATAACTATAACTTTTTGTGAATAGCTATCGGTAGGTTTTTAAACTATAACTATAACTTTGTGAATAGCTATCGGTAGGTTTTAAACTATAACTATAACTTTGTGAATAGCTATCGGTAGGTTTTAAACTATAACTATAACTTTGTGAATAGCTATCGGTAGGTTTTAAACTATAACTATAACTTTGTGAATAGCTATCGGTAGGTTTTAAACTATAACTATAACTTTGTGAATAGCTATCGGTAGGTTTTTAAACTATAAACTATAACTATAACTTTGTGAATAGCTATCGGTAGGTTTTAAACTATAACTATAACTTTGTGAATAGCTATCGGTAGGTTTTAAACTATAACTATAACTTTGTGAATAGCTATCGGTAGGTTTTAAACTATAACTATAACTTTGTGAATAGCTATCGGTAGGTTTTTAAACTATAACTATAACTTTGTGAATAGCTATCGGTAGGTTTTAAACTATAACTATAACTTTGTGAATAGCTATCGGTAGGTTTTTAAACTATAACTATAACTTTGTGAATAGCTATCGGTAGGTTTTAAACTATAACTATAACTTTGTGAATAGCTATCGGTAGGTTTTTAAACTATAACTATAACTTTGTGAATAGCTATCGGTAGGTTTTAAACTATAACTATAACTTTGTGAATAGCTATCGGTAGGTTTTAAACTATAACTATAACTTTGTGAATAGCTATCGGTAGGTTTTAAACTATAACTATAACTTTGTGAATAGCTATCGGTAGGTTTTTAAACTATAACTATAACTTTGTGAATAGCTATCGGTAGGTTTTTAAACTATAACTATAACTTTGTGAATAGCTATCGGTAGGTTTTAAACTATAACTATAACTTTGTGAATAGCTATCGGTAGGTTTTAAACTATAACTATAACTTTGTGAATAGCTATCGGTAGGTTTTAAACTATAACTATAACTTTGTGAATAGCTATCGGTAGGTTTTAAACTATAACTATAACTTTGTGAATAGCTATCGGTAGGTTTTAAACTATAACTATAACTTTGTGAATAGCTATCGGTAGGTTTTTAAACTATAACTATAACTTTGTGAATAACTATCGGTAGGTTTTCAAACTATAACTATAACTTTGTGAATAGCTATCGGTAGGTTTTTAAACTATAACTATAACTTTGTGAATAGCTATCGGTAGGTTTTAAACTATAACTATAACTTTGTGAATAGCTATCGGTATGTTTTAAACTATAACTATAACTTTGTTTTAAACTATAACTATAACTTTGTGAATAGCTATCGGTAGGTTTTAAACTATAACTATAACTTTGTGAATAGCTATCGGTAGGTTTTAAACTATAACTATAACTTTGTGAATAGCTATCGGTAGGTTTTAAACTATAACTATAACTTTGTGAATAGCTATCGGTAGGTTTTTAAACTATAACTATAACTTTGTGAATAGCTATCGGTAGGTTTTAAACTATAACTATAACTTTGTGAATAGCTATCGGTAGGTTTTTAAACTATAACTATAACTTTGTGAATAGCTATCGGTAGGTTTTTAAACTATAACTATAACTTTGTGAATAGCTATCGGTAGGTTTTAAACTATAACTATAACTTTGTGAATAGCTATCGGTAGGTTTTAAACTATAACTATAACTTTGTGAATAGCTATCGGTAGGTTTTTAAACTATAACTATAACTTTGTGAATAGCTATCGGTAGGTTTTAAACTATAACTATAACTTTGTGAATAGCTATCGGTAGGTTTTAAACTATAACTATAACTTTGTGAATAGCTATCGGTAGGTTTTAAACTATAACTATAACTTTGTGAATAGCTATCGGTAGGTTTTTAAACTATAACTATAACTTTGTGAATAGCTATCGGTAGGTTTTTAAACTATAACTATAACTTTGTGAATAGCTATCGGTAGGTTTTAAACTATAACTATAACTTTGTGAATAGCTATCGGTAGGTTTTAAACTATAACTATAACTTTGTGAATAGCTATCGGTAGGTTTTTAAACTATAACTATAACTTTGTGAATAGCTATCGGTAGGTTTTTAAACTATAACTATAACTTTGTGAATAGCTATCGGTAGGTTTTTAAACTATAACTATAACTTTGTGAATAGCTATCGGTAGGTTTTTAACTATAACTATAACTTTGTGAATAGCTATCGGTAGGTTTTTAAACTATAACTATAACTTTGTGAATAGCTATCGGTAGGGTTTTTTAACTATAACTATAACTTTGTGAATAGCTATCGGTAGGTTTTAAACTATAACTATAACTTTGTGAATAGCTATCGGTAGGTTTTAAACTATAACTATAACTTTGTGAATAGCTATCGGTAGGTTTTAAACTATAACTATAACTTTGTGAATAGCTATCGGTAGGTTTTAAACTATAACTATAACTTTGTGAATAGCTATCGGTAGGTTTTAAACTATAACTATAACTTTGTGAATAGCTATCGGTAGGTTTTTAAACTATAACTATAACTTTGTGAATAGCTATCGGTAGGTTTTTAACTATAACTATAACTTTGTGAATAGCTATCGGTAGGTTTTTAAACTATAACTATAACTTTGTGAATAGCTATCGGTAGGTTTTAAACTATAACTATAACTTTGTGAATAGCTATCGGTAGGTTTTAAACTATAACTATAACTTTGTGAATAGCTATCGGTAGGTTTTTAAACTATAACTATAACTTTGTGAATAGCTATCGGTAGGTTTTAAACTATAACTATAACTTTGTGAATAGCTATCGGTAGGTTTTAAACTATAACTATAACTTTGTGAATAGCTATCGGTAGGTTTTTAAACTATAACTATAACTTTGTGAATAGCTATCGGTAGGTTTTAAACTATAACTATAACTTTGTGAATAGCTATCGGTAGGTTTTAAACTATAACTATAACTTTGTGAATAGCTATCGGTAGGTTTTAAACTATAACTATAACTTTGTGAATAGCTATCGGTAGGTTTTTAAACTATAACTATAACTTTGTGAATAGCTATCGGTAGGTTTTAAACTATAACTATAACTTTGTGAATAGCTATCGGTAGGTTTTAAACTATAACTATAACTTTGTGAATAGCTATCGGTAGGTTTTAAACTATAACTATAACTTTGTGAATAGCTATCGGTAGGTTTTAAACTATAACTATAACTTTGTGAATAACTATCGGTAGGTTTTAAACTATAACTATAACTTTGTGAATAGCTATCGGTAGGTTTTTAAACTATAACTAACTATAACTTTGTGAATAGCTATCGGTAGGTAGGTTTTAAACTATAACTATAACTTTGTGAATAACTATCGGTAGGTTTTTAAACTATAACTATAACTTTGTGAATAGCTATCGGTAGGATTTTAAACTATAACTATAACTTTGTGAATAACTATCGGTAGGTTTTAAACTATAACTATAACTTTGTGAATAGCTATCGGTAGGTTTTAAACTATAACTATAACTATCGGTAGGTTTTTAAACTATAACTATAACTTTGTGAATAGCTATCGGTAGGTTTTTAAACTATAACTATAACTTTGTGAATAACTATCGGTAGGTTTTTAAACTATAACTATAATTTTGTGAATAACTATCGGTAGGTTTTTAAACTATAACTATAACTTTGTGAATAGCTATCGGTAGGATTTTAAACTATAACTATAATTTTGTGAATAACTATCGGTAGGTTTTTAAACTATAACTATAACTTTGTGAATAGCTATCGGTAGGATTTTAAACTATAACTATAACTTTGTGAATAACTATCGGTAGGTTTTTAAACTATAACTATAACTTTGTGAATAGCTATCGGTAGGATTTTAAACTATAACTATAATTTTGTGAATAACTATCGGTAGGTTTTTAAACTATAACTATAACTTTGTGAATAGCTATCGGTAGGTTTTAAACTATATTTATAACTTTGTGAATAGCTATCGGTAGGATTTCAAACTATAACTATAATTTTGTGAATAACTATCGGTAGGTTTTTAAACTATAACTATAACTTTGTGAATAGCTATCGGTAGGTTTTTAAACTATAACTATAACTTTGTGAATAACTATCGGTAGGTTTTTAAACTATAACTATAACTTTGTGAATAACTATCGGTAGGTTTTTAAACTATAACTATAACTTTGTGAATAACTATCGGTAGGTTTTTAAACTATAACTATAACTTTGTGAATAGCTATCGGTAGGTTTTTAAACTATAACTATAACTTTGTGAATAGCTATCGGTAGGATTTTAAACTATAACTATAATTTTGTGAATAACTATCGGTAGGTTTTTAAACTATAACTATAACTTTGTGAATAGCTATCGGTAGGTTTTAAACTATAACTATAACTTTGTGAATAACTATCGGTAGGGTTTTAAACTATAACTATAACTTTGTGAATAGCTATCTATCGGTAGGTTTTTTAAACTATAACTATAACTTTGTGAATAGCTATCGGTAGGTTTTAAACTATAACTATAACTTTGTGAATAGCTATCGGTAGGTTTTAAACTATAACTATAACTTTGTGAATAGCTATCGGTAGGTTTTAAACTATAACTATAACTTTGTGAATAGCTATCGGTAGGTTTTAAACTATAACTATAACTTTGTGAATAGCTATCGGTAGGTTTTTAAACTATAACTATAACTTTGTGAATAGCTATCGGTAGGTTTTAAACTATAACTATAACTTTGTGAATAGCTATCGGTAAACTATATAACTATAACTTTGTGAATAGCTATCGGTAGGTTTTTAAACTATAACTATAACTTTGTGAATAGCTATCGGTAGGTTTTAAACTATAACTATAACTTTGTGAATAGCTATCGGTAGGTTTTAAACTATAACTATAACTTTGTGAATAGCTATCGGTAGGTTTTAAACTATAACTATAACTTTGTGAATAGCTATCGGTAGGTTTTAAACTATAACTATAACTTTGTGAATAGCTATCGGTAGGTTTTAAACTATAACTATAACTTTGTGAATAGCTATCGGTAGGTTTTAAACTATAACTATAACTTTGTGAATAGCTATCGGTAGGTTTTTAAACTATAACTATAACTTTGTGAATAGCTATCGGTAGGTTTTTAAACTATAACTATAACTTTGTGAATAGCTATCGGTAGGTTTTTAAACTATAACTATAACTTTGTGAATAGCTATCGGTAGGTTTTTAAACTATAACTATAACTTTGTGAATAGCTATCGGTAGGTTTTAAACTATAACTATAACTTTGTGAATAGCTATCGGTAGGTTTTAAACTATAACTATAACTTTGTGAATAGCTATCGGTAGGTTTTAAACTATAACTATAACTTTGTGAATAGCTATCGGTAGGTTTTAAACTATAACTATAACTTTGTGAATAGCTATCTGTAGGTTTTTAAACTATAACTATAACTTTGTGAATAGCTATCGGTAGGTTTTTAAACTATAACTATAACTTTGTGAATAGCTATCGGTAGGTTTTTAAACAAATATTTTCAAAGACTAACTGACATATATTATAAAAATAAGTATAAATCTTTTTCTACAATAACGGTTGTAAACATTTTGAGCTGAAGTCAGTTACCCATCAACATTCTAAATTAACGCTGGTATCACACCTACATCTTATGGGGCAGAAAATATTATATTAATTCGAACGGTTTCTAATCTGGTTCACGTACACCGAAATCCACTGAACTACAGAATCTGGCTTTGAGAAATGATAAGTGTAATAATGCAGGTTACAATACATTACAGAGAACGTTACAAATAACGTGGAACGTGTTCCTTATAACACAAATTTAGTGCTTGAATAGCTACAACACAAGTTAATAATTATATATAATGCCCCCCTTCAAAAAAAAAAACACATACAACTGAAACATGTTATTAATGTACATTATTTGTGAAATAAATATTAAACAATGTCCATAGGTATAACCATAATAACAGTAGAAATGCATTTGATAACATTAATTGATAACATTTGATAACATTAATTTTTAAGTAAAGGTTTTATAAACACGGAATTTTAAAAATGACATCACGTGATACTTTTGAACGATTCGAACCAAGATTCGCCATAAAACAGGTGGCTTTATGACAAGAGAATATACTCAAACAATCACGATTTTTGATTGAAATGCACGATTAACTGTATTTATCAGAAAATACAAAAATTTCGTGTGTTTATATCGCTACAATAGCAACTGTTATAATTGACACGGGTCTGTATTTGGCCAGTTCGAAAGTTGGTGGTGGATGGTGTTGATTAGTTGCCATAAGGTGTTATTACAGTGCTGCATCAAGAAAGGTTAGCACAGATAGCTCCCGCGTGGCTTGCGCATGTTCCAAACAAATCAAAACTCAACTATTTTATAAAGAAGACGTCTCCCAGAAAACTGAACAGGTATTTTCCTTTTTTTATTTGGAAGACTGACTCCAAACGTTGCCTCCAACTTTAAATATTAGAACACAAAAATAAACTATACATGTACGTATTGCACGTAAGGGATTTCGTCGGTGGCCACAAAAGAAAAGTGAAGTTGGTGTTTTTTAGGCTCACACCAAGAAAACGTTTGTTTAACGTAGCTGAACGTGCTGGTATTTCAGTTCATCTGTTCCTATTTCCTATACATGAACTACATACATTTGGCACTGATCTAATATGTTACTACACTTATGTTCCTTCACTGATATATGAAAATTGTTAAACACAAGGTGTTACTACACCCATACACCTTCACTGATATATGAAGACTGTTAAACGAAAGGTGTTACTACACCCACATTCCTTCACTAATATATGAAGACTGTTAAACACAAGGTGTTACCTTTTACCACATTATATTATTTAAGTTCATCTGATGCGGGAAACATTTATTGTATGAAATCTCAATCGTATTGGTCGAAATCATGACTGCCTATTTGAAAGCTAGTATAGTATTACTGGCATCACATACACACACGAATATGTGTATATTATGGAATCTATATTTATCATTATCTTTTAAAACTAGCCTTCTATACAAACACACATATATAAATATTAATTTGTAGCATTATTACCATTAAAGTTGTAAATATCTATTTGTTTGTCAAGCGGTTGTTTGTACTGTGTCCATTAAGGGTTTCGAAGCCTGGTTTGTATCGTTATCAGTCGTGGGACTTAATTTAAAGTCTAGACAATGGAGGCTCGTGCGATATGAGCATAATAAACATTAATAATGTAACAATGTTCTTCACATATTATTAAGGAAGTAAATATTTAGAACCTTTTAAAGTTCGTTCAAACACGTGCGCACAGAAAAGAACAGTGAATGAGACCTTGTTAAAAAGACGAAACGCCCACTTACCAGCCCGAAACTTCGTACACAGTTATCTCGTAAAGTGAGTCATGAAGTTGTCGGATCCTGTTACAAGCTACCCTGATGCTGTCACTCATTTTGGAGCTGTTGGACAGTTGAAAAGACTTCAAACTGTTGTCAGTGCTATAGAACTTGGTGCCGTCCAGAGACTGCCAGAAGGAATGTTTCGTGAACCACTTCGGAAAACGACACTTAGCTCCCGAAAAACTTCCTGTGTAAAATAGGACACGAGACACAGGAAAACATTCGGCAATCATGGTTAGAAAAGTCAACGTATAATCATAACTTGAAAAGATAACAACTCTTTAAAAAGTACCGTTGCACAGCCTTCATAAGTGAAAAACATACAAACAAAGCGTTATAATACAGCGATTGATCCGAAAAACTTCTGGAAACGTAAATTAGAATCCACAGAACGGGAATATAATTCATTTGTGTTCCTCACAGGCAACAAGGTAATATTTCGCAGTTCCACTAAACTTTGAGCTGACAGTGGTAATTGTCTCTGATTTGGGTAACTAAGGCTGGTACTTACCTGGGACTAGCATGTTTTAATTTTAAGTGAACGAAGCTGTCTTCTGTGTTTGTTTGTTTATGGCTCACCCTTACCACTCAAAATTTACTTTAAAAAAAAACAGACATAGTCGCTAATTCTAACGTGATTGTGCCACGCGCTCTATGACAAAATTATGATTGTCTATTACACAAAATGATCTTTCTACATATGAGATTATATACCTGAAGGGCCAGGTATGGCCAAGCGTGTTAAGGCGTTCAACTCGTAATCCGAGGGTCGCGGGTTCGCATCCCGGTCGCGCCAAACATGCTCGCCTTCCCAGCCGTGGGAGCATTATAATGTGACGGTCAATCCCACTATTCGTTGGTAAAAGAGTAGCCCAAGAGTTGGCGGTGGGAGGTGACGACTAGCTGTCTTCCCTCTAGTCTTACACTGCTAAATTAGGGACGGCTAGCACAGATAGCCCACGAGTAGCTTTGCGCGAAATTCAAAAACAAACAAATGGAATACCTGTTCCAAAGCAGTTGAATGTTTGAGGACATTGTCAACCACTACGGAATCTTAATTTTCATCGACTGCGAGCTTATTGGTTTCGATTCCATTACTGAGTTTCTTGATTTATTTACTTTATATATATTTGTGACGTTCTCTAAAGATACACTCTGTAAGGAGATGAATGACAAACTTGCTTTTCCTTCGTAATATTTATGGCAATAAGACGAACTAGAGATAAACATAATTTTTTTTATAAAGTCCTCTCTTCTAACTCTTTCTTTCGAATTATAGTTTAATATGTCGTTGACTGTTTTTTAACCATGTACTTAAGCAATCCGAAATAATTGAAGAAATATAGTCGACGTAAATTTGATTGATTTTGTATCGATCTTCGAGATCTTATCGTGTATAAGGTTTGATGACGTTTGTTTAACGTACAAGCATTTCGAATTAAGTAAGGCTACAGTGAAAATAGTCCAGAGAAGGCTCTTTTGATCCATTAAACAGAAAATGCAAGTCCAGAATTGAAAAGAAACAAATTTATTATTAAAGACCTTCTGGAAGTGATACATAAATCCATTTAAAGGTGAAGATATCCTGTTAACTTAAATAAAACAATTATTGTTAACGTAGGTAAAACAATTAGTATTAACTTAGCTAAACAATTAGTGTTAACTTAGGTAAAACAGTCAGTGTTATCTTGGGTACAACAATTAATGTTAACTTAAGTAAAACAATTATTATTGACTTAGATAAAACAATCATTGTTAACTTAGGTAAAACAATTAGTATTAACTTAGGTAAAACAATTAGTGTTAACTTAGGTAAAACAATTGTTGTTAACTTGGGTAAAACAGTT
This sequence comes from Tachypleus tridentatus, assembly GCF_004210375.1. Lineage (NCBI taxonomy): Eukaryota > Metazoa > Arthropoda > Merostomata > Xiphosura > Limulidae > Tachypleus > Tachypleus tridentatus. The sequence goes on along the minus strand of NC_134828.1, from coordinate 18,484,286 downwards.
ATAGTTATCTTAGGTAAAATAATTAATGTTAATTTAAATAAAACAATTAATGTTAACTTAGGTAAAACAATTATTATTAACTTAGGTAAAACAATTAGTGTTAACTTAGGTAAAACAATCAGTGTTAACTTGGGTAAAACAATTATTGTTAATTTAAATAAAACAATTATTCATAAAAATTTTATTGTATATTGATTTATGTCTACCTATTCACATGTTTATTCTAACTAAAATTCATTCCGGTAGCTTAGTGATAAAACTAGAATGCATGTTTTGACACCGGTAACTTAGTGATAAAACTAGAATGCATGTTTTGACACCGGTAACTTAGTGATAAAACTAGAATGCATGTTTTGACACTCGTAGTGGACAGAACACAGATAGTTTGTGTAGGTTTGTGGTTTATATATTTATAACCTTACGTTATTCTTGAGTAGAGTCTAAGTTATTTTATTTTTATTCCACACAATTTTATCGTATAATTCTTTATTATTGTTATAGATATGTGTGTGTGTTTTATTTGTAGCAACGTTATATCGGGCTATCTATTGAGTCCACCGAGAGAAATGAACCCCTGATTTTAGGGTTGTAAATCCGCAGACTTACCGCTGTACCAGTGGGGGACTGGTATAGTTACTACGTTATTCAGACGGATAATTCTACGTTCATCCAGTGGGAAGACCAAGTTGGATATTTCTACGCTATTCCATTCGATACTTCTCTATTATTTTCACTACGTTATTGTTCTATTTAACCAATCATTATTCTTACAGATCATAAACAATGTTTTTGTTTCTTTAAGCCTAAAAATTCTCCATTTTACATTCCTGTGTAAACACACTTATTCGTATTACTGTAGATATATATACGTGCGTGTGTGTATAATATTTCAGCAAATCTGATAAAGGAATATTTTTACAGAGTTCTCTCTAATTTTAAATTAATGGACTAACGAGAAGTCAGTCAGTGAATCATCACACACACACACAACTTATAGTACCATTATATGTCTGAATGTTAGGATTCAACAGTCGCTTTTAAACTAAAACTTAACCATAGCCTCAAAGTGCGGAGTACGTTTTTCGTTTTGTATTTTAAGCAACAGAGCTTGAACCATGATATCATCAGATGACCAGTCCGTGAACAATAACCACTAGTCCCCGCCTGCTTATTTTACTGTTGAAATAAGTGAGTTGGAAATAAACTCATTGCTGCATATTTAAACATCTATCTCTGGCATTTGTTTGTTTTTGAATTTCGCACAAAGCTACTCGAGGGCTATCTGCGCTAGCCGTCCCTAATTTAGCAATGTAAGACTAGAGGAAAGGCAGCTAGTCATCACCACCCACCGCCAACTCTTGGGCTACTCTTTTACCAACGAATAGTGGGATTGACCATCATATTAATACGCCCTCACGGCTGAAAGGGCGAGCATGTTTGGTGCGACGGAGATTCGAACCCGCAACCCTAAGATTACGATTCGAACGCCTTAACCCACCTGGTCATGCCGGGCCTTATCTCTGGTGTCATAAGTTACATTAGTGACTATTTTAAAAATTAGTGACTACGAATAGTTTATAAAGTTGGTTTTAATTTTAAAAGAAACGCTTGTCTGTTAGTTGTTGTTTTTGTGTGTGTACAATGTTTTATGTCATAAGGTCTACAACTGGAGATAAATTACATGTATGTTATATATTTGAATTATATTTCATTAGTTTCCATTTGTTACGGCTCTGCTGTACGTTGACCACAGAAGAAGTGAAAACTTGTCGCCCAGTAGCTCAGCGGAGAGTTTAAAGACTTACAACTCCAGGATTAGCTTTCCTGGTATGGAGAGTATAGTTAGCCTATAGTGCGGCGTTGTTCTAATAAAACAAATGTGCGCATCCTTCACGCAATGGAAAGCAATCACGGAAAACGAAAATCCTGACTCATCTTTATGTCTCAGAAATTCACAGCTAACTGCAGAGTAGTGACACCTAATGCATATAATAAGACAGATGTTACTTGTATATGTAAGTGTTCCAATATAATAACAGCAGTGATTTTAAGTCTGATGAAGTGGTTTTTGTTTGGAACTATGTTTTAACAGAACATTGGTCTGTCTTCGTCAGGAATCATATAAACACCAAAAGCACCGACGACGAAAGAATTTGTTGTTGAGGGATGCTGTCACCTGAGATAGAAGAAAAGGTGAGAGGTCAAGTCTGGTCAAGTTTGTTAGCGAAAGTTAGGTAAAGAAATCGCAGTTTGACAATTTACTATTTTGACAGACGTTTAAGGTACAATTTTTGTCCAATAAAAATATTTTAATGAATTGTTTAAGGAAATTACATTATTTAACATTGTTTCTGTTTTACAACAATTCTTCACAGGTCAAATGTACTAAATATTTATCATTTCATAGTTATATTATACAACACGTACATTATTTCATAGTTATATTATACAACACGTACCTTATATCATAGTTATATTATACAACAGGTACATTATTTCATAGTTATATTATACAACACGTACATTATTTCATAGTTATATTATACAACACGTACATTATTTCATTGTTATATTATACAACACGTACATTATTTCATAGTTATATTATACAACACGTACATTATTTCATAGTTATATTATACAACACGTACATTATTTCATAGTTATACAACACGTACATTATTTCATTGTTATATTATACAACACGTACATTATTTCATAGTTATATTATACAACACGTACATTATTTCATAGTTATATTATACAACACGTACATTATTTCATAGTTATATGATACAACACGTACATTATTTCATAGTTATATGATACAACACGTACATTATTTCATAGTTATATTATACAACACGTACATTATTTCATAGTTATATTATACAACACGTACATTATTTCATAGTTATATGATACAACACGTACATTATTTCATAGTTATATGATACAACACGTACATTATTTCATAGTTATATTATACAACACGTACATTATTTCATAGTTATATTATACAACACGTACATTATTTCATAGTTATATTATACAACACGTACATTATTTCATAGTTATATTATACAACACGTACATTATTTCATAGTTATATTATACAACACGTACATTATTTCATAGTTATATTATACAACACGTACATTATTTCATAGTTATATTATACAACACGTACATTATTTCATAGTTATATTATACAACACGTACATTATTTCATAGTTATATGATACAACACGTACATTATTTCATAGTTATATGATACAACACGTACATTATTTCATAGTTATATTATACAACACGTACATTATTTCATAGTTATATGATACAACACGTACATTATTTCATAGTTATATTATACAACACGTACATTATTTCATAGTTATATTATACAACACGTACATTATTTCATAGTTATATTATACAACACGTACATTATTTCATAGTTATATGATACAACACGTACATTATTTCATAGTTATATTATACAACACGTACATTATTTCATAGTTATATTATACAACACGTACATTATTTCATAGTTATATGATACAACACGTACATTATTTCATAGTTATATTATACAACACGTACATTATTTCATAGTTATATTATACAACACGTACATTATTTCATAGTTATATTATACAACACGTACATTATTTCATTTATATTATACAACACGTACATTATTTCATAGTTATATTATACAACACGTACATTATTTCATAGTTATATGATACAACACGTACATTATTTCATAGTTATATTATACAACACGTACATTATTTCATAGTTATATGATACAACACGTACATTATTTCATAGTTATATTATACAACACGTACATTATTTCATAGTTATATTATACAACACGTACATTATTTCATAGTTATATTATACAACACGTACATTATTTCATAGTTATATTATACAACACGTACATTATTTCATAGTTATATTATACAACACGTACATTATTTCATAGTTATATTATACAACACGTACATTATTTCATAGTTATATTATACAACACGTACATTATTTCATAGTTATATTATACAACACGTACATTATTTCATAGTTATATTATACAACACGTACATTATTTCATAGTTATATTATACAACACGTACATTATTTCATAGTTATATTACACAACACGTACATTATTTCATAGTTATATTATACAACACGTACATTATTTCATAGTTATATTATACAACACGTACATTATTTCGTAGTTATATTATACAACACGTACATTATTTCATTGTTATATTATACAACACGTACATTATTTCATATTTATATTATACAACACGTACATTATTTCATTGTTATATTATACAACACGTACATTATTTCATTATAACCACTGATAAAACTATGATATGTTACAGAATAGAATATTTGCTGCCATTTTCGAAATAATAAAAGTACAGGGAATCCACAAGAGACTTTTACATTCACACCTTTTCTCAGGTGAGGACTTTAACAGATGTAAACATATTTACATAAGTTAGAGTTCTTTGTAGAAATGTCTTGTTTTAAGAAAGAACTCGCTTTTAGGTGAAACACACGAAATAAAAATTAGCCCTGTAGCCAAGACGTGTATGATTTTTATTTTTTACAAAAATACAAGTTTTTCTTGCAAACTGTCTTTGTTTCATCAACAAAATTGTCATTTCTTTAAACTAATTATCCCAACAGAAGATTTAAGCACAAAAAATATATTATCTTGAGTTCTAGATTTGAAAGATACTTACCGCTCTTAATAAGTGTCATTGTTCGAGATCCTTCCGTAGCAGAAAATAATCCATCACACGTGGCGTCTCCTGATTGGGCAATTTGATAGCCTGACTCATTTTTTAGCTTGTCGTATACCTGTCAATTAACAAAAGGCTCTCAGTGTATTGATTTATAAGGATAACTAACGACTAATTAGTTAATCCATGACAAACATTTTCATCGTAGGAAAAAACAGTATTAAAGTACTTTGTAATAACAATACAATGTCATATAAAAATAAGTTTCTAGTTAAATAAACTTCATCATAACTAAAGCTAAAATCAACTACTTGCTCACTTTCGTCAAAGTGATGAATACCAAGTTTAGTATGGTAGTAAATGATAGAGAAGGATACGGAATACGAGGTCTGTTCAAAAAATACGCGGACTGACGTCATAAAACAAAATATACTTTATTTAGAAGTTACAGGTCTGGGACCTCTTCAAAGTACTCTCCTCCCCAACGCACACACTTATCCCAACAGTGCTTCCACTTGTTGAAACAGTCCTGGTACGCTTCTTTTGTAATGTCCTCCAGCTCCTTCGTCGCATTTGCCTTAATCTAGGGAATCGTCTCAAATCTTCTTCCTTTCAAGGGTCTTTTGAGTTTGGGGAACAAGAAAAAATCGCAAGGGGCAAGGTCAGGTGAGTAGGGGGGGTGGGGAAGAACAGTGATCGAGTGTTTGGCCAAAAACTCACGAGTTCTGAGGGCTGAATTTCGCAGCAACGCGGTGCATCTTCAATTGTTCGGTCAAAATCTCGTAACAAGATCCAACTGATATCCCACACTCTTCAGCAAGCTCCCTAACAGTCAGACGTCGATTTGCCCGCACCAGGGTGTTGATTTTGTCGACGTGTGGGTCGTCAGTTGACGTGGAAGGACGTCCAGGACGCTCATCATCTTCAATGAACTGTCGACCATCCTTAAAACGTTCATGCCACTTGAAACATGCCGTACGCTTCAAAGCAACATCACCGTAAGCCGTGTTAAGCATAGCAAAAGTTTCAGTCGCAGATTTTCCAAGTTTAACACAAAATTTCACAGCAAGTCGTTGCTCCTTCAGGTCATTCATTCTGAAATCCGACAAACGAAAAAATCGCACTTCACTTAAAGCCGCGTAGCTATTACACAAATAAAGATATCTGCAATCGGGAAATGGCGTCATAATCAGCTGATCTGTGCAAACCTAGCGACACCAAGCGGATTCCTCTGGAACCAACTGGAGCCGCGCAAATCAAACAGTCCGCGTATTTTTTGAACAGCCCTCGTAATACTAAATTTTTAACCTAGGTTTGAGTGACTTACTAAACATCGAAACTTGTCTTCTTCTGTAATCGTGTCTTTATGTTCCATTTTAGCAATTAAATACCGTGTCGAACCTTCTTTCCACGTCGCAATACAAGTCATTTTTTCTTCTATAGAAACAGAGGAAACCACAATGTAATGAAAGGATTGGTTTCGTTTTGAATTTCGCGCAAAGCTACACGAGGGCTATCTGTGCTAGCCGTCTCTAGTTTAGCAGTGTAAGTCTAGAGGGAAGGCAGCTAGTCATCACCACCCACCACCCATTCTTGGGTTACTATTTTCCCAACGAATAGTGGGATTGACTGAAACTTTATAACGCCCCTCACGGCTGAAAGAAAAAATAGTGAGCATGTTTGTTGTGACAAGGATTCGAACCTGCGACCCTCGGATTTCGAGGACATACCAGGCTATCACCTTCTTCAGTTGTTCATGAAAGTTTATATGTTTGCGATTTCCACAAGCTGAATTGCGTCATTGGTGGAAAATAACGACTCGATTAAAAATAGATAAATATTCCGAAATGAATATAATAGCTGCGCCTAAAGACAAAGTAAACAAAAATTAGGGTTAAAAATTACTGATTATTTACTTTCTTAATTTAACATTAATTTTGTTTGTGTTTTTCTTCCTTTGTAAATGTAAATATTTTACGAGAAAACAAACCCTCCCCTTTATTCCTTTTTCCCTTCCCTGTGGAAGAACAAAATATAATTTCAGTTCTGAATGTGGAAAGAAAACGGAGAAAATTTCTCTTGGAGGGGTCGCGAGTTCGAATCCACGTCGCACCAAACGTGCTCGCTCGTTCAGCCGTGGGAGCGTTATAATGTGACGATCAATCCAACTATTTGCTGGTAAAAAAGTAGCCCAAGAATTGGCGGTAGGTGGTGATGACTAGCTGCCTTTCTTCTTGTCTTACACTGCTAAATTAGGGACGGCTAGAGCAGATAGCCCTCATGTAGCTGTGGGCGAAAATAGAAACAAAGAAATTATCAAGCCTACAGAGGAACCCAAAAAAATCTTAGTTGAAATGAGTACATATAGTAATAAAACCAAATGTTCTATTGGATTAACGTAAAAACGAAAAAAAAATTCTCGTTGTGAGCAAGAACATAAAAATACGTGAAGAATTACCTCTACTTTCTGAGTTGCGCACATTTGTACATGCTTGGAATTTGAAAAACAGGTGAGAGTCATCAGTGCAAGAATCGACAGTCGACACTGGATGGGTACATTCGCCATGACCTCTGTTGTAGCTAAAGGTGAAAAAGCCCTCAAATGGACACGGTACAGGTGTGGTGTTCACTGGAAGTTAACAAATGTTAACTTGTTAAACAGTCTCTTTTGTATAAAGTTTAAGCGTCGAAAAATTTTAACTCTCGAATTAGTAATGTTGTCTCCCATGGGCTTTATAAGTCCCTTTTTATAAACTATGTATGAAACAAATTGATTGTAAACCTATGAACTTGTGGATTATAGGATCTCTTACAACATACGATTCGTATAATTAAAAAAAAAATCCCCGATGGTTCAGGGATCAATCTGTGAGCTTATAACATTAAATTCTGGTTTCGATACCCTCTTCTTAATGACAAGAAACCTCCCGGAAATAGAAATGTGTCTCGGAACGGCCAAGTTAAAAGGTTGTTCTCTGCTTATTAGTAAAAGTGTTAATACCCATACCAGCCGTTCTGAGATACATTTCGATACCCTATTTGGGCATAATGTAGATAGCCCATATTGTAGCTTTGTATTTATCAAAAAGAAAGAGGTAAAAAATATACCACTATTATTGTTCTACCTCACAACTGCTGGACTCCCTTATGTACCAAACAAAGAAAATGCGTCTCATTACGCAATTATATTTTGGTCAGTTTCTTTCATATAATGTTGTTATAGAAAATACAACAATGTAACACGGTTAATATGGCATAATAACTAAACCTTCTCTGTAGTGAACGACATAAAGATAAGTTGATAATTTTCGTGTTAAATGCTTGGTTTCATTCTGTTAATAAAACAAACACATTGGTATCGGTACAAAAACAGAGAAACGTTAACTCACTGATTAGCAGTGAAGACCTTAGTTTTACAGTTTTAAAATATACGTACATTGATAACCAGTTACTTATTACGAAACGTGGCCCAATGAAATTGATGTGGTAAACGTGTCTACTGATTATTGGTCAGACAGCACAAACGTTACGAAATTAAACATAAAATAAACATATTATCAGAAACTAGTCAGTTAACACACGAATGTGCATCTATAACCGAAAAAGATAAGATGTTTAAACAAATAAGTAATTACGACCAGAAGATGGTACGCTGTTCTTCTGAGGTTGGAGATAGATTTTTTGGCCACAAAATCATTTGATTGGGCATTTTGAAGTTCAAAACAATGGCTTTTTCAGGCTGTTTGAATAAAGTAACGAACCTGGTGTAGTTTTCACATCTGGTTCACGGTTTAAAATGTGAAGTGAATTCAAAGTTATCACCTCTCGGACCTCGGATCCTTCAACCAGCTATCCGATTCGCTAACCATTTATTAGACGAGTCCATAATTAAGACTTCGAGTTTTAAATGTTAAATGAAGAAAATAGAAATCACACTCGTAATAATAATAATTTAATATCTTGAAAAACAGATAGAGGAAAATACGAAAGATTACATTTTGTTTGTAGTTAGAAAACCAGTGATCGGTGAACGTATGTGTGAAGAGGGCAACTAGAAATAAAAAATGATATACTTACTCCTGAACATGGAGTGCAGGAGAGCGTCACCACTGATTTCTCCACATTTCTCTTCCAGGTCGCTGGTAGGAGAACAGTACGCTAAAAGTCGGATAAAATAGATTTACCCAAATGTAAGAATCCAGACGTTTACAAAGTAAGTTAAAAATGTTCCTTTCTTACTTAAGAAAATCTAAATACAGATAGAAATCAACTGATATCTTGAGGACATCTACAGCACAGTACACAAAGTAATATAGGGGTAAACCTTTAACAACCAGTTATATATGCATTTTTCGAAGCTCTGTCTTCAAATTCGGTTTCATTGCCGCCATTATATCCGCTACTTCAACGGGACACGGTCCGGAATGGCCAGATGGTTAAGGTATTCGACTCGTAATCTGAAGGTCACAGGTTCGAATCTCCCTCACACCAAACATGCTCGCCATTTCAACCGTGGGGGCATTATAAAGTGACAGTTAATCCAACTATTCGTTGGTTAAAGAGTAGCCCAAGAATTGGCGATGGGTGGTGATGACTAGCTGCCTTCCCTCTAGTCTTACACTGCTAAATTAGGGACGGCTAGCGCAGATAGCTCTTGAGTAGCTTTGCGAGAAATTCAAAACAAATCCAACCAATCAACGAGACAAAATCCGAGCTTCGTGTACTTACTTACTTTCTTTGTATTGTAGTACGTTTTCATGTCTTTCATGAATCACAACACATCGAAAACAGGAGTCAGTCCTGAGGGAAAAAAAGACAAATAAAAGAGATATTGGTTGGGTAGAAACATGTTCAGTCACGTTTCCACGTTTTACTTCTAGTTAATTTGTATACAAACTGTTAAAAACCGCGTTCAATGCAAACAGCCTTTAAATAAATAAATAAAACACTTAAAACCAACTAAAAGTGTATATTGGCAACGCCAACTCCAGTTAAGTCTTAATATGTATTGTGTTATTAGTGTGTCAGTTTATATTATACTGTTGTTGGTTGAGACATTCTAGAATAATCCATTACACATGACGTTAAAAGAGGTGGTTGGTTCGTTTTAAAATGATTTCATGTTTTTGCATGTTCATAAATTATGTACAGTGTTTGTGCGTGTTTGTCTTATAGCAAAGCCACATCAAGCTATCTGTTGAGCCCACCGAGGAGAATCGAAGCCCTGTTTGTAGTTTTGGAAATCCGTAGTACCACTGTACTAGCAGGAGGCAAATTATATTTCGAAAAACAAAATGAAAACAAATCAAAAATCTTAAGTCCAATTCCTTAAACTACTGTACTGGAAAATTCATAAAAATTAAAAATATTTAAAAATCAAGAATACTTCTTAAACTGTATCGATTGTATTAATTAATTTGTATTTTTTTAATAGTTAAGGTTTTAGATAAAAAGAAAGTAAAAACAGAAACACTGACGCTTAATCTATTGCACTGTTTCAGTAACTAATGCCTAAAAAGTATTTTGTAATTACAGATAATAACAAATAATTTTATATTTAAAAATATCGCTAAAATCAGGGGTTTGATTCCTCTCGGTGGACTCACCAGACAGCCCGATGTGGCTTTGCTATAAGAAAACACACACACTCGCCTAGCGGACTTTTAATATTCGCTATCCCCAAGGGCGTAGTGGTATGACTGTGGAGCTTTTCTGCTAGGAACATGGTGGGCAGAGCGCAGATAGCCCTTTGTGTAGCTTTGTGTATAATACTAAAACTAAACAAACAAAATTTAATATAATACCAGTTTCGATACTTTCAGGAACTGCCACCAGTTAGAAAATCTATACATGGAATTGGTACTTTAAAAATGTGGTTTTCATAACTCTCTGATTACGAAGAAGAAATAGAGTTATCATCTATGCAGGAGTCACTATGATAGGAACATCGTGAAACTTCCTCTCACAGAATCGAACCTAATGCTCATTAGACCATTGAAAGTCTAAGGGGAACGTGAGTTTCGTCAGCTGTGGCACATGTGTAGACAGAAAAGGGTTTGAAATCATTTGTCAATGTCTGCATTAATAACAAACCGATTCTAGCTTTCTGGATTTTAGATTTTATAAGTTTACGAGAAAATACGAAGTGACACCAGTTAATCAAAGTAGGAGAACAGAAATAGAATCAAAGAGTTAGGTTTCTGAATCAGTTTACTGTAAGGCAACTAACCCTTACTGAATTTAACCAATTACAATACGTACAACTTAGAATTCTTGGAAATTAACATTCCATTGAACCTAATTGAAAAATCTCCTAGATTTAATTTACATGTAAATGAGATGACTGTGACGTAGGTTCCACCGAGGTTATTTGTTAAGAACATTTTGAGGTGTTAAAAACTTTCCATCTAATGAGATTCTTAATCAATAGAAGACATCTATTTGAGCTGACAACACAAAGCTCTAACCAATAGTAGACATCTGTTTGAGCTGACAACATTAAGAGTGGAGATAAATCTTAAATATCTTCCAAACAATTCTCAAAATGTTGAAGTGTCTTCATTACCAAAGTGCATTTATGTTCTTTCAAGTTATCTTCAGTGTAAGAATTTATCGGTATCAGTTTTTATATATATTTTATTTCATATCAATTTATACGCTTAAATGTATTCTGGGCGTGTGTGGTAAAAAGCTGAAAATTCTACTTATATGATATAGCATGATTGTTTATTAACTTGTTATAGAAATAAATATTTCTATATATCATTGTCCACGGATTGATACAAAATGCATTCAGTTGGGCAGCTTTACCAGTTTGGCGGAAGTATGTAAAAACGGGTTCGGGTCATTTTTGTTAAAGCAAAGACGTGATATATGGCGTTGTACAGTGACGGACAATCCCACTATTCGTTGGTAAAAGAGTAGCCCAAGAGTTGACGGTGGGTGGTGATAACTAGCTGCCTTCCCTCTAGTCTTACATTGCTAAATTATGGACGGCGAGCACAGATAGCCCTCGTGTAGCTCTGCGCGAAATTTAAAGAAACCAAAATCTAAACACGACATTCAAAGGCGTTACAGCTGTCAATCGTATTTTAATTTGTCGTCAACGAAAGCAGAGGACGTATTGAAATTACTGCTTTAAGACAAAAACAGAATATGTGTATACAGATGTAAATGTAAAATGGAAGACAGAGAATATTCTGACATTATTAATAGCGATGTCTTAAATTAACTATATGACAAAATCTTCCACATGGAAAAAATATTTACCCATTTAAATGTAGTCTGTGTTAATAAAATATAATGAAGACAGTTTTATACGAGTGATAAGTAAACTCGTGGACTTTAACTGTTGTTTTCTTGAATTAAGCACAAAGCTACACAATGGGCTATCTGTGCTCTGCCCATCACGGGTATCGGAACCCGATTTTCAGCGTTGTAAGTCCGCAGACATACCGCTGAACCACTAGGGGGCCTGAGGTTAACGTAACAATACACGTCATACTCTGTCCATCCTTTTAGTACAATAATAAATAAACAGAACTTTGATTTTTCTAGAAATAGTGATGAATGAATACAAAACGTATTGCCAACCCAGTTGCTGGGATCATAGCGTAAATGTGACAGACGTATATATGGCTATTATATAAAACAATCGTCACCACTGAACGAAGTTACCTGACGAAACACATTTACAGAAGTATGGCCATGTGGGTAGATTGCGCTTGACTCGTATTCTGAGGGTCGTGGGATCGAATCCCCACTAACAAACATGCTCACCCTTTCAGCAGTAGGGGTGTTATAATGTGTCAGTGAATACCACTATCCGTTAGTAAAAATGTAACTCAAGAGTTGGAGGTGGATGGAATTGACTAGCTGCCTTCCATCTAGACTTACCATGCTAAATTAGGGGCGGTTAGCGCAGATAGCCCTTGCAAAATTCAAACCAGACTTACGGTTACCTACTTGCTCTCCACCAGAAACTTGTCACCAGAAATCTTCCGACACACACCCTTGGAGGACATTACACCATTTTTGATATTTATAGGGTCTCGGTATCCTTTCTGGAACCAGAAACCAGTCCAATGAGCCGGAAACTGGCACGTAGTTCCTAGGTTAGAATAAAATAGTTACGAATCAGTTCTACAGACAACAAATGTCCACATAATTATTTTCAATTTGTTTTAACACTCTCATTCTATTGCGAAACCACACCTTGTTTTCTTTCTGGTTATTTGTAAGTGACATTAAAACCTGGAGGTGAAAATCATATCCAAGTTAATGGTTCACTAATGTCTTGAGCCTTCATTCAACACGAATCACGACCATGTTTGTATTTAATCAACGTGAAATTGTTTGGAATACGCTTAGAAATAAACAAAATGTTAACATCCAGAATTATTCCTGACTTACAATACTAAAATCCAAGGTTCGAGTTCCCCTGGCGGACTTAGTGTATATAGCCCGCTTTATATACAGCTTTGCACTTAGAAAAACATCAACATGTTGAAATTAATTTGAATATGAAATAGTTAGTAAAGACGAATTAACTACAGCGCCATCTATATTTAGACATGTTATTTAAGCAGTCAATACCGAAAACAAACTACTTGTGTAATTATATTAAGTAACAGGAAGTGGAGCAATGGTGGTGCCACTCTGTGTATATAACTTGAACTATGTAGAATATTAGGCTTAATTAGTCCTTTAAAACGTTCATTTTTTTTTTTAATTTTGCGCAGAGCTACTCGAGGGCTATCTGCGCTAGCCATCCATGATTTAGCAGTGTAAGACTAGAGGGAAGGCAGCTAGTTATCACCACCCACCACCAACTCATGGGCTACTCTTTTACCAACGAATAGTGTGATTGACCGTCACTTTATAACGCTCCCACGGCTGAAAAGGCGAGCATTTTGGTGTGACGGGAACTCGAACCCGCAACCCTCGGGTTACGACTCGAGTTTCTCAATCACCTGGCCATGCTTGGCCCCTTTAAAACGCATAAAGAATTTTTCTTGGAACGCAAGCCCTCAGAATGGCAACATAGGCCAAGCAATTGATATAAGTTTTCTTCCTAAATCTCAGTTCGTGGAAATGTAGATAATTGTCACGTGCTAGTATTTACATTAAAAACTAACAGAAATACAATGAATGTCTCACAAAATTCTTTTTCTTTGAAATTTCAAAATCGGAAAACATAAAACGTTTCTTACAACACTAGCGTAAATAATGCGACATATATATTCTAACGATTTTTATAAATTGTGATTCACAACGACAAATTCAAGATATTAAACTTCAAATATAATCCACTGGAAATGAATTGACTCACTAACTACACAGGGTAATTACCAATGAATCAGATAACATGGTGGAGAAGAGTACTCTATTGACTCACGTATTGTGTTGGGAAGAAGCTGTTCACTGACTAAGAATCAGGTAACTGGACAGAAAAGTATTGTCCATAACAAAATAATCGGGTAACTTGGCAGGAAAAGTATCTATTAGCAATGTATCGTGTTATTCTGGTCTGTTTACAATACTCCAATGCACGAGCTACAGTTAAACCAAAATCACAAAGTACTGAGTTTTAAATTGATTGACTTTAAGTCCATGCAACGAGAGAACCAATATACGGGTGACTTTTAATAACAGTTTTGAAAGCCTTTTGTAAGCATAAGTAATGGGCAATAGAAGCTTTAATATTCATTGAAATTGCACAAAGACATTTGGCGTCTTTTCTATGTAACACAAAACTACATGTTCCATTATTCCTTAAGGCAAAATTTAAATTAAGAATTTGAAAGGACTCTACACAAGTTTGTAATTGTATTTCCCGCTTAATTAATCTTTTTGCGAATAATGCTGCATAATCGGTAACGTGACGTCACTGACGAGAAATGATGTAACTGGTTGAAGAATTCGCTCGTGTTTCACAAGTGTACGTGAACATAATTTAAAGACAATACGTCAAAGGGTTTACGACTTAGGCGAGATGAGATTTAAAGTTAATTTCTTTAATAATAATTTCGTGAATTATTAACGTACTAGAATAGTAACTTACAATTGTAAAAAAGACATTAAGTTACATTTACCCACCACCAGGTGTTAATGGTGTTTTCTCTACCGTTTCTAAGCATTATTTTATGCTAAAAATATGTGTGTATTATTTAGAATTACTGCGGTAATTTGAATATTTTATGTCACGTGCTAAATATTTACAGTTAATGCTGTAATATCCAAACTTCATGCCACAAACACGTGCGTGATGTCTCGAGTTACTGCAGGTGATGTCATCGTATTCCAAAACGAAACTTCACGTGCTAGAATATTGTTTAGAACATTTCATACGTTATATAGTGTGGGTTGCCCAAATATTGAAAGTATCTTTATCAATACGTCTGGGTAATCCACATAAGGTATACTGACTCTAAGAAATCAAAGGAAAACGATAATTCCCGGGCCACTGATTTTTGATTTTGTTGCTCAACATGGCGAAGTGATTAGGGCACTCAACTCGCAGTCTGAGGGTTACTGGTTTGAATCCCCGTCTCACCAAATATGTTCGTCATTTCAACTGCAAGGGCGTTATATTGTGCCAGTTAACCTCACCATTCGTTCGTTAAAGAGTAGCCCAACAGCTGGCTGTGGGCGGTGGTGACTAGCTGCCTTTCCTCCAGTCTTACATTGCTAAATTAGGTTCGGCTAGCGCAGATAGCCAGCCTTAGTGTAGCTTTGTGCGCAATTAAAAAAACAAAGCAGCAGGACTTCGTCATATCTTGTTGTTATTAGGGGAGACAGGCTGATGAGAATATTTCATAAACTCTTCACATTGTTGTGGACACCATCATGTATGAATATCAGTGTCACATTTTATCCAACATCGATAGTTTTCCTAATAATTCCACAACAAAAATTTTCATTTACTTTAACCCTGTTTTTACTGTATTTGTTAACCCTATAATTATTTAAGGAGTCTATTATACTTGTGTGTCAAATTTCTTGTAGGTTACTGTCCTAATTGACCGCAAGGTGTCTCAAAAACTAGATGTAAACAAAATTACTTTTAATGTTAAAAAAAAAAAATTCTTTTTTTCCAATAAGATGAACTAAATGAAAACTACCAGTAGTGAATGTTGTATAAAGAAGTCGGTTAATTGAGGGTGAAATCACAATTATAATGAACATCTTTATAACATAGTTACATTACTGTGCTACCTGTAATATGTCCACCACAGGTATCGAAACCCAGATTTTAGCGTTATAAGCCTTCTGAGCTACAGAGGTTTTTCGTTTATTTTTAGAAACAAAAACAAACACCATTTTCGTTATGTGAACAGGAAAGACCATTAAACTGTTCCACCAGCTCTGAACGACACCTGTACTTAACTTCCAACCTGACTCTATGGTTCCTATCGATACAATGTTGTAATTTACTCTCTGCTCTAAGATAAAAACATTCTTTATTTCACATTCCTTCTAATGGATTGGATGAGTGCACAGAGGTTAATCTACAAAAAACAACAACACAAAAACCAGCAATGATTTGGGTGATTTCTCAAACATCTATAAAGTGAAAACGTAGCAAACATATTTGAAATATTATCCACAATTCAAAGCACGTGCTCGGAACGAGGATGTGCTCCCAATGAACATTTTTTTTCTTTATCTCCTGCGTTTCGATTGGTAGTTGCAAAATGAAATTTCACGTTCTATTGTGTACCAACAAACTTTTATAGGGCACAGTAAATATCTTTCCCAGGAGCTTTGGTCTCAGAGCAGCTTAAATCCATACTTTCAAACTTAAAATCTTAATGTTTTGTAGAATCAATAAATCTTTATTACTGAAACAGTTTAGTTTTCCTTGAAGCTAGCTTACAAAATAGTAAACAGGAATGTGTGTTCTCTTCTTCACGGAAAACGTTCAAGCCTATAAAAAATGATCTAAGGTTTTTTTGAATGCAGAACCAACTGTACAGTATCGTAAAACGAAAATGTCTCCCGTTAGAGGAGGTTGAATGAAATACGATTCGATATTTTAAACCATTAAACAAAATGGTGGATGAGGGCGTGACGGAGTATGAATACACTATATAAAACAGTAATGCAGATGTAAATCCGCAGATGGTATAACAGCTAACAAATAACATGAAACGAATACAGTTGGAGACAAAGACTGTTTTATGATGCAGCAAATAACCACAGAGATCCATTAAAACTTTAAATAAGATTTCTCTGTAAGATTGGATTCCAAAGATAACATTATAACTTTAAATCGTTCTGCATTTACGTAATGATAATAAAGATTAGGATAAATATGTGTTTGTGTGTTTTTTTCTTGTAGTGAAGCCGCAAAGGACGATCTGTTTTGTTCACCGAGGGGAATCGAACCCTTAATTTTAGCGTTGTAAATCCGAAGATTTACTGCTGTTCCAGCGGGGGACCAATAAAAAATAACTAAAAACATGAATACGAATTTACCGATTGTGATAGTTATTAATGTCTTTAAAGTAAAGCATTACGTGCACCCGCTAGTACAACGGTATGTCTCCGGATATAGAACGCTAAAATCAGGGGTTCGATTCCCCTCAGTGAGCTGAGCAGATAGCCCTATGTGGCTTTACTATAAGACAAACACATTATGTAAACAATAATTTTACATACGCTATCAAGGTTGTAATCACAACATTTCATATACTGTGTGTGTGTACTCAGTGACTCAGCAGTAAATTTGGTATCGAAACTCAAATCGTGGACACGGCACAGATAGTCTATTGTTTAGCTTCGAGCTAAAACAAACAAGCATTACGTTTGTAAAGTAAGGTGTTCCAGAAACTATTAGCGGTTGGTCAGAGTTGTGAAAACCGATATCTTTCTTCTTGGCGGCAGCTGGTCACGAATCGATCTTTCGAAGATTTTTCTGAGCAAATAAACCGCCGAAACTAAGCTGGAGTTTTTTTGTTTGTTTTTTTCAAGTTCTGTGTACAGGCAGTGCGTTATAATGTACGTAAAGAAACACACAACATAATACACATATGCGACGTGGAAACATTAGGTCACTGAGATCAGAAGCAGAGCAGTCTAATAGAGAACATCCTCCACTGCTATACGTTTGTTAATTATCGTAAAAACAGATCCACACTACATAGGCAAAAACACAAGGATTTTTATAATGTTGAGACACATTATAAACGTATTTTAACAGAGGAAAGGCAATAACACAGATTTGTTTTACTTTAGGTGAAAGTGTGTGTATTACATTATATAAATATATAGTGCGCTCGTATCGCTGTCGTTAAATTACTCTAAGAGATATTCATGACATAACATCACCAGTGGAAAGATATTCATGACATAACAAAACCAGTGGAGAGATATTCATGACATAACAACACCAGTGGAGAGATATTCATGACATAACAACACCAGTGGAAAGATATTCATGACATAACAAAACCAGTGGAAAGATATTCATGACATAACAACACCAGTGGAAAGATATTCATGACATAACAAAACCAGTAAAAAGATATTCATGACATAACAACACCAGTGGAGAGATATTCATGACATAACAAAACCAGTGGAAAGATATTCATGACATAACAACACCAGTGGAAAGATATTCATGACATAACAACACCAGTGGAAAGATATTCATGACATAACAACACCAGTGGAAAGATATTCTTGACATAACAACACCAGTGGAAAGATATTCATGACATAACAACACCAGTGGAAAGATATTCATAACATAACAACACCAGTGAAATATTCATGACATAACAACACCAGATATTCATGACATAACAAAACCAGTGGAAAGATATCCATGACATAACAACACCAGTGGAAAGATATTCATGACATAACAAAACTAGTGGAAAGATATTCATGACATAACAACACCAGTGGAAAGATATTCTTGACATAACAACACCAGTGGAAAGATATTCATGACATAACAACACCAGTGGAAAGATATTCATGACATAACAAAACAAGTGGAAAGATATTCATGACATAACAACACCAGTGGAAAGATATTCATGACATAACAAAACCAGTGGAAAGATATTCATGACATAACAACACCAGTGGAAAGATATTCTTGACATAACAACACCAGTGGAAAGATATTCATGACATAACAACACCAGTGGAAAGATATTCATGACATAACAACACCAGTGGAAAGATATTCTTGACATAACAACACCAGTAGAAAGATATTCATGACGTAACAACACCAGTGGAAAGATATTCATAACATAACAAAACCAGTGGAAAGATATTCATGACATAACAACACCAGTGGAGAGATATTCATGACATAACAACACCAGTGAAAAGATATTCATGACATTACAAAACCAGTGGAAAGATATTCATGACATAACAACACCAGTGGAAAGATATTCATGACATAACAAAACTAGTGGAAACACTGTTAATTTTTCACCATTTCTTAATATTCACAAACAAAATGAAACCTTATGAGCTGCTAGCGCATAATGAACACTTTATTGAGGTTGGATTGTTTGGTTAGTTTTGAATTTCGCTATCTGCCCTAGGCGTTCCTAATATAGCAGTGTAAGACTAGAAGGTAGGCAGCTAGTCATCACCAACCACCACCAACTCTTGGGCTACTCTTTTACCAATGAATAGTGGGATTAACCGTCACGTGATAACGCCCCCACGGCTGAAAGGGCGAGCATATTTGGTTTCACAGGGATTTGAACCAGCAACCTTCGGATTACGAGTCGAGTGCCTTAACCACTTTGTATAGCTTTGTGCATCACAACAGAACAAATCAAACAAACCACAAAATAGATAGTTTTAAATTATTAATCATAAACTTACAAGTAATTAAAACAAATCGAACGTTTAAGTGAAACCCAATTAATTTTATTCATTGTTGGTCTCAGGTCGGAGTCCCGGCATGGCCAAGCGTGTTAAGGCGTTCGACTCGTAATCCGAGGGTCGCGAGTTCGCATCCCAGTCGCGCCAAACATGCTTGCCTTTTCAGCCGTGGGGGTGTTATAATGTGATGGTCAATCCCACTATTCGTTGTTAAAAGAGTAGCCCAAGATTTGGCGGTGGGTGGTGATGACTAGCTGCCTTCCTTCTTGTCTTACACTGCTAAATTAGGGACGGCTAGCACAGATAGACCATGAGTAGCTTTGTGCGAAATCCCAAAACAAACAAGTCTCAGGTGTTATGTAAAGCTACAATGTACACTTTACACATTGTATTACACTATGTATGAATTGTACTGATAAGAATTAATTACAAAACCCAGATTTTGTATGGAATCACAGAAGATATTCCGTTTGAAAGTCTTATTTTAATTATGTAAGAAAACAATGTGATGTTAAACATATACTAAAACAACGTTACGTATTGGTAATAAGAAAAACATAAAGTGTTTTATAGAACTTACATCTTCTGAATTAGTTAAAATAGCCATGCGAGGCTTAATACGAGTCTTGGTTGTATATTCCGATCGAAACCAGTCATTAATTAATTTTCAGATAAACGCACGCGCTCACTCTGTTGCTGTTTCTCCTAATTTATTGATTACAATACTTCAGAAAGAATACGCGTCGACCTTTTTGAAGAACTCTGTAATTTAAGAAATGGGTGCGTTATAAGAGTTACTGTCTTAGCAAGAATAGTTGCTGTTGATTGGATGTCTTTATTCTGGTCAGAAGTTCAAAATCAGGGATGCGAGCGCGAGAGATAGCATCAATAGCTTTACCATAAACACAACATAATAATAATAACAAAAAGTAAACAAGTGTTTCTGTGGGATTAAAACGCCAAAATCATCCATTGAAACTCTGAAGCCACATGACCCAGGATTTCTAGGTGGTTAGGACGTTCGAATCTGAGACTAGCAGGATTGAATTACACAATGTAACAAAATGTTTACTTTTTTTTGTTTCTGGACAGAAAGTGTTATTTATCAATTACTTATGCCTAAAATAAATGGAAAAGACCTATTTTTCTCTTCAAACGTTGCTTTTGTGACCTGGGAGCGTATAACGAAAACATGATGGGAGAATATATTTGGGGGCTGATACGTGAAAGTGATTTACATTACAGTCGCAAATCTCAAAAACTACTCACTTCTAAACATTGTTATATAACTTTAGTATAAATACATGTAAATCTTGATTCATATGTTGTTGTATTCAGACCTTATGTAAATGAAAATGTTCAAACCTGCCCGTTTTTACATTGAAAATAGGTTAATTTCTAAATTTCATTATCCAGGTCACAAAAGCAAAGTCTGAAGGAAATAATGGCCATTTTCTGTACTTTTACAACACAAGCAATTAAGAAATAACACATACTATCCAGAAACGAAATTTGTGTTACATAGTGATATCATTATTTGGTTTAGAAATAGAAACTGACTTTATCGAACCATGGCTGTGTAACATTAGCCTTCATTTCATATGCAGTCAGCGTATGTGACAGATATTAGATTTACACCAGTAAAGGCAGACCTGTGTGGAGTTCGTGATAAATTGAGAAAATTACATCCACTTCACGTGGAATGAGCACGTGCCAACTGGTTAACGTACACTTGTAATATTGTTAAGGAAAGACAGTTTATGTAAATACATGGTTTTAGCCTTGTATAAACTCTGAACCATTAAGAACTCAACACATTTTTAACGCGCAAAGAAGTTAGCGCTTTGCGATCACAGAGTCTTATCACACTGCCACAGTTGCCAGGAAACTGCACAAATATAGTTTGAAGAGGGATAATTACATTTATTTTGCGGGTCAGAAACAAAACACCCAAAGACAAGCCTTATATTATAATTTCTGCCCCAAGTAATGTGAGTTCGTAGCACAGAGTCCAAGAAATTTCTACGCTCAAAGTAGATATTTCCCAAAATCTTTGCACTTTAGAAAATAAAATTTTCACACTATAAGGCCTTGGCATCGCCAGTAGGTTAAAGCACTCGACTCGTAATCTGAGGATCGCAGGTTCGGATCCCCGTTACACCCAACATGTTCGGCCCTTCAGCCATGTGAGCGTTATATAATGTAACGATCAATTCCACTATTCGTTGGTAAAAGAGTAGCCCAAACGTTGGCGGAGAGTGGTGATAACTAGCTACCTACCCTCTACTGCTAAATTAGGGACGGCTAGCACAGATAGCGGGCATATTTGGTGCGACCGGGATTCGAATCCGCGACCCTCGGATGAGTAAAGTGCATGTGTTTTTATTTGTTTCTTGCATTATCACACGAGGTAATACAGAATTATCTCCGCTAGCCGCCTCTAATTTTGAAGAGATAGAATAGGAAAAGGTTGGCTAATCGACACCACCCACCGCCAACAGATGGGCTACCTTTGTTGGACCGAATAGTGACATTTCATTGTTATTCCGTGATACACCTACAGTACCCCTAGCGGGGAGTGATTTCTCTGTAATAACTGGACTCTAACCATGATACTTCCGCTTCATATTCTGATGTACAGTTGGCCTAAGAATAAGGATAATGTACGTGGAATATTCTTCAACCGTATATATATATATATTAGTTGGAATAGATTAGTTTTAATAAAGTCAAATAGCAAAATCAGCAGAAACAGGGAATCGAAACCTCTGACTAATTATATTAGTTTGTATAACTTAAAAAATAAGAGGAAACAAAAGTGAATTGAACAGAAAACGCTGCATTAACTTAAAAGATCCGATATAATCCCACATTGAAGTTTGTACCCTGGAATCTTCTTAGTTAACGCAGAGTTTCTTGTTTCGGCTCTGCTTTTGAGTTAAAACAAACTAATATATGTGTGAGTGTGTATGTGAACGCATTATTATACACAACATTAAATACAGGTAACTATGGTATTTTAAACTTTCTATTTTATTCGTCTGCCCTTCCCCTCTCGCATCTATAGAGTAAGAACACGAACCTAATGTTGTTTTAAAAAAAGCAGGGAATATATAAATATATTTATGTCGAAACTTATAATGTGTTTATTATCGAATTCGGTGCAAAGCTACACGAGGGTTATCTGCGTTAGTCATCCCTAGTTTTGCAGTGTAAGACCAGAGGTAAGGCAACTGGTCTCACCACCCACCGCCAACTCATGGGCTACTCTTTTACTAATGAATAGTGGGATTGACCGTCACATTATAACGCCCCCACGGCTGAAGGGGCGGGCATGTTTGGTGCAACGGGGATTCGAGCCCGCGTCTCGTAGATTACGTGTCGAGCGTCTTAACCCCCTGACCATCACGAGGCCTGACCATAATTTAAGAATATTCTTTTGTAAAAACCAAAGGGTTTGTGAAGTTTTGGCGTAAAAACGTCTTGGACTTCTGTACTACGAACCCAAATTATTTGAGGGTGTTTTGTTTTTGACCTGCAAAATGAATGCAAGCATTCCTTTTCAAGGGCTGGCATAGCCAGATGGGTTAAGGCGTTCGACTCGTAAGCTGAGGGTCGCGGGTTTGAATCCTTCTCGAACCACACATGCTTACTTTTTCAGCCGTGGGGGCGTTATAATGTGACGATCAATTCTCTATTCGTTGGTAAAAGATTAGCCCTAGAATTGGCGGTGGTTGTTGATGACTAGCAACCTTACCTTTAATCTTACACTGCAAAATCAGGAACGGCTAGCGCAGATAGCCCTTGTGTAGCTTTGCGCAATATTAAAAAAACAAACCCTCTTCAAACTGTATTTGTGTACTTTCGTGGCAATTGTGGCAGTGTGATCAGACTCTGTGATCGCAAAGCGCTAACTTCTTTGCACCTTAAAAATGTGTTGAGTTCTTAATGGTTCAGAGTTTATACAAGTCTATCAAGGCTAAAACCATGTATTTACGTACTCTATTTCATTAACAGTATTTCAAGTGTACGTTAACCAGTTGACATGTGCTCATTCCACGTGAAGTTAATGTAATTTTCTCAATTTACCACTAACTCCACACAGGACTACATTCACTGGCGTAAATCTAATATCTGTCACATACGCTGACTGCATATGAAATGAAGGTGAATATTACACAGCCATGGTTCGATAAAGTCAGTTTCCATTTCTAAGCTAGATAATGACGTTGAAAGTGCGTCTGGTGGGGAAGGCAGGAGAGAATCCCCCACGGTGGGTGACAGGAAAGTGAAACAGAATATGAAATATACAACAACGTTTCGTTGTTATGAAATATTTGCTTCTCAGGAACTGCAATATTCATCGAAAAATTCGTAACGCGAAACACCCGCCAAATGTGTCAGATAATGATAGCACTTGATGCAGCTTTGTAGAATGAACGACAACTTCCAGTTGTGGAGACACAAGTGTAAAGGACGACGTATCGAAAGTCTTCCGCCTTTCGTCTCTCAAGTCAGTGTGTGTGTAGGTGTTGTCGGTCTTTTATAGTATTCTGGTGGGTTGTGGAAAGCGTGTTATGATTGGTTGGATTATCACTGTTCCTGATTGGAGGAGAGATTTCTTGTAGATTCAACCAATGGCAGCCACAGGTTACTCACCTCTATTCTGACATCTCTGTTAAGTGAAGATTTAATAGTGTTAATATAAAGTGATTTATTGATTTTTCTTGTCTTCCAGAATTTGTGTGTCGATTAATTTAGTTTGCCGTCCATGCTATAAATTTTCATCAAGTGATATCATGTCTTCTAACAATCTATCAAAAAATACGATAACACTTCTTTTAAAGAAAAGTAGTTAAATGTTACTCGCTAGGATTACAAATATTTAAATTGTGTTTTTGAGCGACATTAGCTCTTCACGAGTTACTGGTCATGAGATGTTAAATTTTCATTATTTTATCTCAATCTTTTGCGTCCAGTGGCTCAGCACTAAGTCTGACCTCTTGTAACACTAAATCTTCATTCCACAGAATAACTAACCTATTGTGTAGCTTAATGGTTAACATTATGCCAAGCATAATCCTTTACCGAGTTTCTTACTTTAATCTCTAAAGAATGCTGTTATTCATCACATACATCAGTTTAATTGTACAACTTTCTTAGTTCTGTGAAACGGACCGACAGACATCAATGGTCTTCATACACAACAAGTCACCAAATGTTGCCCTGAAACCTGTTTAACTTTTCCTTATTGTTTTATTCTCTCATCAAACTGACTGTTTGTCAACGATCACTGACAAATACACCTGTCTCATGACGTTATTGTACACAAGTTGATATATTTTGTTAATTAATACACTGTTAACAACGCCAGGTTTAGGTGACGTCACCTTTCAGGAGTTTGTTGAACTATAATACTAAATAGCTATATTTTATTAACAGATAGGCGTGTGTATCGAACTTCAAACAAAATAATGTATACAATATTATACTAGAACTGATTATTACTGAAACCTAAATAATGTATACAGTATTATACTAGAATTGATTATTACTGAAACCTAAATAATGTATACAATATTATACTAGAACTGATTATTACTGAAACCTAAATAATGTATACAATATTATACTAGAACTGATTATTACTGAAACCTAAATAATGTATACAATATTATACTAGAACTGATTATTACTGAAACCTAAATAATGTATACAATATTATACTAGAACTGATTATTACTGAAACCTAAATAATGTATACAATATTATACTGGAATTGATTATTACTGAAACCTAAATAATGTATACAATATTATACTAGAACTGATTATTACTGAAACCTAAATAATGTATACAATATTATACTAGAACTGATTATTACTGAAACCTAAATAATGTATACAATATTATACTAGAACTGATTATTACTGAAACCTAAATAATGTATACAATATTATACTAGAATTGATTATTACTGAAACCTAAATAATGTATACAATAATACTGATTATTACTGAAACCTAAATAATGTATACAATATTATACTAGAACTGATTATTACTGAAACCTAAATAATGTATACAATTATACTAATTGATTATTACTGAAACCTAAATAATGTATACAATATTATACTAGAACTGATTATTACTGAAACCTAAATAATGTATACAATATTATACTAGAACTGATTATTACTGAAACCTAAATAATGTATACAATATTATACTAGAACTGATTATTACTGAAACCTAAATAATGTATACAATATTATACTAGAACTGATTATTACTGAAACCTAAATAATGTATACAATATTATACTAGAACTGATTATTACTGAAACCTAAATACTGTATACAATATTATACTAGAACTGATTATTACTGAAACCTAAATAATGTATACAATATTATACTGGAATTGATTATTACTGAAACCTAAATAATGTATACAATATTATACTAGAACTGATTATTACTGAAACCTAAATAATGTATACAATATTATACTAGAACTGATTATTACTGAAACCTAAATAATGTATACAATATTATACTAGAACTGATTATTACTGAAACCTAAATAATGTATACAATATTATACTAGAACTGATTATTACTGAAACCTAAATAATGTATACAATATTATACTAGAACTGATTATTACTGAAACCTAAATAATGTATACAATATTATACTAGAACTGATTATTACTGAAACCTAAATAATGTATACAATATTATACTAGAACTGATTATTACTGAAACCTAAATAATGTATACAATATTATACTGGAATTGATTATTACTGAAACCTAAATAATGTATACAAGATTATACCAGAACTGTTTATTAATTAAATATAAATAATGTATGTATGTAAGATTATACTAGAACTGTTTATTAATTAAATATAAATAATGTATGTATGTAATATTATACTAGTACTGTTTATTAATTAAATATAAATAATGTATGTATGTAAGATTATACTAGTACTGTTTATTAATTAAATATAATTAATGTATCTATGAAAGATTGCACTATAACTTAATAAAGCAGATTCTATTTTTTCTTGTCTTTCTCATCAGACTATGTTCATTCTAGCGTACCCATGTGTTTCATCCTTCAATTGTTTACGTTGAGTGGTTATCTCGTTATTAAGAAGTTTAGCATCCAATGTACCGAGTTAATTATACAGAGTATATAATGATACTTAATTAACAATGTAGATATTTTATTGTGTGGCATGAATTTATTCACGGTTTGTAGATTTCTAAAATCCGAGTATATTGGTTTTATATGTTTTGTGTGAGTGTATTGGACAAGAGTGGTTGTTTTGATTGATTAAATATAAAAGTAAAATAATGCGTGTCAATCAGAACAGTTGTCGTCAGTTTCCGAGGTTGATACAAAATTAATTTATTGTTTTATATATATTCTAGATTAATATGAAACAGATGGACAAATGGATAATCCTTCAGAGAAATACATGTAGGATTGAATGAAACAACTCAAAAGTGGAAGTCATTATAACTTTACTGGCTACAAAATTGTGTATCCCACGAACATAACGATACAGTTCTTTCTCTCCCGGCCCGGCATGGCCAAGCGCGTTTAGGCGTGCGACTTGTAATCCGAGGGTCGCAGGTTCGCATTCCCGTCGCGACAAACATGCTCGCCCTTTCAGCCGTGGGGGCGTTATAATGTGACGGTCAGTCTTACTATTCGTTGGTAAAAGAGTAGCCCAAAAGTTGGCGGTGGGTGGTGATGACTAGCTGCCTTCCCTCTAGTCTTACACTGCAAAATTAGGGACGGCTAGCGCAGATAGCCCTCGAGTAGCTTTGTGCGAAATTCAAAAACAGACAAACAAACAAACTTTCTCTCCTTAACTGGTCATAGATAAATACATGATTTTGTTGTCTGAGGCATAATTAAGTAGCCTAAAGATTTCGTCCAGTTAAATTCCCGATTTGAAATGATCTTAAAGTGAACTCTGACCCTTCTTATTATGCCAAATTAACACACAAAACGTGATTCTTGTGACGTCATAACTTTCGTGTATTTCTAGTTGTTAATTTAAGACTGATTCTGTTCTCAAAATATCCAGTCTCACTCTACTATTTTGTATCAAATATACCTGTCTGTTCTCCATCTGACGATATAAGATACCATGTGTTTAAATTATGTGCCTTGTTGTCGAACTCGCTGGTTTTAACTATCGATTTTTATTTTTATTATTATTCCAGGGATCATTCTTATCGTCCATGTAACATTATCGGTATATCAGTTGAAAACCGTAATAAATGTTATAATTTTATACCAATGAAAACCCAAACTTTATCCCTGGAAATGATCTAAAGATTTGTTTACTTCTGATTATTAAGTTTTATTTGTTGTTTAGCCAAAGTTGCACACTGGACGGGTATATACGTATCGTCTGTTGGAAGCGAGTATCCACATGTTCTTACTTCAAAACTATATATGTATAAGCCTAACCAGGTAAAACTTTAGAACAAATAATTATTGTTGTTTGTTATTCAACACAAAACTATGCAAAGGGCTATCCGTTCTCTATCCACCACGGGTATCGAAACCCAGTTTTTAGCGTTTTAAGTTTGCAGACATTCCGCTGAGCCACCGGAAGCCAGTTAATAAGTAACTATTTTTTTTAAATTGTATAACTACATAATTCTAACTTATTTTGGTTAAGTTTGATGTTCTGGAAGGCCCTGGTTTGCGATTACAAGTCTCACTGAATCTAAATCACTTTGCTGATTTAGATGTGATACTTTATCTTTCTGTGACATTTATCTAATGTCTTTGAATATTGTCACCTTTATACCTATCGTTCGACTGAACTATTAAACAACTTATTTTGTAATAATACGTTTTCCTTCTGCAATGTTTCCTTCTTTCGGAATTTTCGCGCAAAGCTACTCAGAGACCTATTTTCTCGTCCGCCTTTCCTTAATTTTAAACTTGTACACAGTGTGATTTGGTCTTCACTTTGATAATGCAATTATGCCCTAAAATGTGAAATGTGATTTTCCAGAAAGGGGGTGCGCTAACCCCAAAAGTCACAATCTGATTACGCTAGTCGGTACTATTTTCTACTGCGGAGTTTATAAAAATAACACAAGAAAAATATTTCAAATATCTACTTTTAATCTATCTGTCTGTAAATCTCATTACATATAAATCGGTTAATCAAACGTAAGGTCGCAAATACTCCTATCCAGGTCAAGAAACCAAAGAAACAAGTAATTTTGGAGTGCCTTTTTTGAGGAGTTTTCTTTGTATGCTATCATTTCCTGGTGATTTGTTTTGAATTCTAGATTGCTTGTTCGAGTTCAGTTAATGTGATTGTTTTTGGTGAGCAGTAAAGTATTATTGTCATAAATATTATTGTTAATAATATTGTTTGGGAAGTACAGTTTGTAAATACATGGTTCTTTACTTTATTGTAGAAACAGTTGTTTATGTCGGGGTCATTGCGTGTTTTAAATGTGTTTTGTAGTTGATGTCTGAAGGCATCTGCTTTTTCTTTGTTGGTGCGCGCTAAGGTATTATTATGCTCCAGTGTTGGGTATTTTCTTATGGTGACTTTATTGGTGAATCTTCTTAGATGCGACCAAAATTCCCAAGGTCAGTTTGTTCATTAAGTGGGATTGACAGTCACATAATGATGCCTCCAAGGCTGAAAGGGTGAGCATATTTTGTGTGACGGGGATTCGAACCCACGACCCTCGGATTACAAGCCGAGCTCCTTAAACACCTGGCCATGCCTAGGCCTACTTATGTAATCTACACGCTTGTATGCATAAGACACGTGTACCTTTACAAGGTGGCCCACCGAAACAGGTTTTCACTCATAATGTCATCAAGAAATAGTTATTTTCTCTCGCTTTTCCTCATCATAGATTTATGTAAAATAAAGTTTGATTAGCATCATAGCAGAATGTCAGGTTACGTTACGTAGATTATATGTCAATCTACAGTGAGGGCTCAGTGCCAAGTCAAGCGCGCCAAATAATTTGTAACTCGTACCAAACTTCTAGAAATGTTGGAACTGTACACCCAACAATTACTTCAACAACTGGGAGAAATTTGGATTAAGTACCCCCCCCCTCAGATATTTAGATTTCCGACATACTTACGCTGACGCTATGAAGAATGGACAGGCTAGTTTCCACCTTATATTTTTCACGAAATTATTAATATTGTAAGATACTTTGTTCAGGCTAATTTAATGTTATACAATCAATATTTAAGCTTTCTTGTTACGTAATCCGTTTTGTTCCTCCCCCCCGGTGGTATAGCGGTATAATTGTGGATTTAGAACGCTCTAAATCCGGTTCGATACCCATAGTGGACAGAGCACAGATAGCCCATTGTGCAGCTTACAAACAAACACAAACAAGCCGTTTTTTGTTTCGTTTACGACAGATAAGCATCATACACTCTAATCATAATGAAGGTTTTTGAGTCTGGCCGAGTATGTAACATATTTCACAGCAAAATGATGTGATGTCTTATATTTCTTCTTAGGATGTTTTAGATATTTCCATATTACGTTCGGATGTTCATTGAGTCGATGGCAAGACAGATGTTTTACCACTACTACCAACGAATAGTGGGATTGACCGTAATATTATAAACACCCCCACAGCTGAAAGGGCGAGCATGTTTGGTGTGACGGGGACTCGAAGAGTGTGTTGACTGAGGTTTAAAAAAGAGTATGGCTTTTATTTTTTTTATTTTATTTGGTGTACAGGAATACGTTTGGAACAAGACGTCATTTTGTAGAGTAGACCAGTTGTACACAGACCGAATACAAAAAAAAAAAAAACTAAAGAAGTTTTTTTTTAATGTTACACTATAGATATTCTGGTGCAACTCGAACATTCAGTCCTTATATCTGACTTTAAAAGACAACAATTCGGAAATATATATTTGAATCAAAGTTTTTAAGCTGTGCTCTCCAGCGGCACAGCGGAATGTCAGGGAACTTACAATGCTAAAAAACCGGGTTGCGATAACCGTGGTGGGCAGGGAACAGATAGCCCATTGTGTAGCTTTGTGATTAAACGATACACATTTTCAAATACCGAATGGATACTTCATCTTATTAACTAGTGTGTAACCTATTAAAGATAATGAGGCAACTACCACCACCCCAACATCGCAGTATACTCTGACCCTACATTTTATACCTAACTGATATCAGTATATGTTGTGAAGTCAAGCTTCACCAAAAAAGAAGCAGAAAAGTGCAGTCAAACGTCGGTAAATTCCTTTGTGAGTCAATCAAAATTAATAGACTCCATTCGTAATCCGAGGGTCGCCGGTTCGAGTCCCTGTCACATCAAACATACTCGCCCTTTCAACTGTGAGGGCGTTATTATGTGACGGTCAATCCCACTATTCGTTGGTAAAAGGGTATTCCAAGAGTTGGCGGTGGGTGGTAATGACTATCTGCCTTCCCTTATAGTCTTACACTGCTAAATTAGGGACGGCTAGTGCAGATAGCCCTTGTGTACCTTTGCAAGACTTTCAAAAGAAACCAAACTAAAATTACTATCACTCATAAAATGAATTCATGGCATATTCATAGAATAATTATTGGTAAAAATCTCATCTCCACGATCACCAACTCTCACTTTAAAACAAACTAACTTTGACGTTGCATTCCTATTCATAAATATAAGATTTTTGTAAAAATTTGGTACTTTGTTGAAAAATTTTGGCGTCACTTAAAGTATAAGGTGCATATTTTGTGATATGAAACTTGAATCTTTTAATCAAATGAAGTCAACCATCAACATTTTTTCTGACATTCATAAATATTCAAGAAGATTTTTAACGATATTCAAGCTCCAAGTTTTTCTTTATATGAATTGAATCGTTATATTTTCTGTTTTATGTTCAGACAAAGTTGTTGTTGTTTTTCGTATCAGCATACATTTTGTATTTTTCTAATCAAATTTTGAAAAAAAATTACTTGACTGTAAAATGTGTTTGACAACTGTTCTATCGAAATAGAACAATTTTTTTTCTAATAAGACGTTAAAATTTATGCAATGAACTGACGAATTTTTTAAAACGATATGTAATGTCTCGTCTTGAAAAATACAAGCTATAATTACCAAATTACCTACATAATTAGATTCTCACTGTGAAAAAATCAAACTTTTAAGATATCTTCGAAAAAAGCAATACAAAGAGATAAGAAGCGAGAATATATAAAAATATTTGTCAGACATTGTCCGTATCACAAGAAAAATATAATATAAAATCGTTGTTAATTGTTTGTTTGTTTTGAATTTCGGGCAAAAATACTCGAGGGCTATCTGCGCTAGCCGTCCCTAATTTAGCAGTGTAAGTCTAGAGGGTAAGGCAGCTAGTTATCACCACCCATCGCCAACTCTTGGGCTACTCTTTTACCAACGAATGGTGGGATTGACCGTTAAATTATAATGCCCCCAAAGCTGAAAGGGCAAACATGTTTAATGTGATGCAAGTTCGAACCTGCGATCTTCGGATTACGAGTCGGGCGTCTTAACCACCTGGCCATGTCAATCTTCTCGTTGCCTTAGGTGAATATTGTTACAACATACCATCTGTAGTTTTTAGAAAGTTCTAAGCCTCAGTCAGACAATATGTATATTTATGTCTGTGTGTGTGTATACATAGACGATAAAGTTGGACTGCCTTTGATTTTAGCCATAACGGGCGATTTCTAAAGTGTGTTTGACAGCTTGTATTGTAATAACAGAGACAAAGGATAATTTGTTTTGTCATTTTCGTAAGTATAAGTCTAGAGGGTAAGGCAGCTAGTTATCACCATCCACCGCCAACTCTTGGGCTACTCTTCAACCAACGAATAGTAGGATTGACTGACACATTATAACGCCTCCACGGCTGAAAGGGCGAACATGTTTCGTGCGACCGGGATTCGAATCGTTGTTAATCTATCAGATAAAAGTACAAGGTAATGTATAAATAACAAAACTGGAAATATATTTGTTGATTTCTTAATTTAGAGTCTCTGTTCTTCAGAGAAGTGTGTTTTTGTTGGTGATATAACAGAAAATAGTTTCATTCAGAAACGCTTTAAGATTGAAGAGATATTTTTAGTTTCAAAATAAATATTATGCACTTGGCTCTATGCCAGGTGAGTCTGTACTGTTACAGCTTTACTTTAGGCTTTGTACACAAACTCTCACAACACTTATAAGGTTTCACGACACTCCTTTCCTCACCATTAAAATTGTAATGGGCAGACAACAATCAAACTATTCTATTTGTATAAATGCAATCTGGATTTCATGATTCCTCGTATTTTGAGAAGTCGAGCGTGACGTGACGTGACACACTTTGGCAGCTGTATTGGTTTAGACGAAACGCTTAACAGGCAAGATAAAATATATTTTTCTGAAGGTTGTATTTTTACTTTCCAACTTTTATATTTTACGATTCACTATAAAAGGTTTACTAAAAAGGCACGATTTATAGACATAGTTTTATTTGTTTACAAAAAGTTTGTTGAAACATGATAATACTATCATAAAGAGAGAGAGATTATAACCATGTTTATACAATAATAAAACATCATGTGGGGGGACCTGGAAGGGTGAGTAAACCTTCCATCTCTTCCTCCTTTCAATACTGGTGATTAGTTGTACTCTTATATGGTGAGAATCACATAAAACAAGGTCCTGACGTCACTGATGTGGTTTTAATATTATTATCCATTCATGTTTGACGTCCATCATTTACACTGGTATATCTCGAGATTTATTTAGAATGTTAAAGTCTTGAATATTGTAAACAGTCTTATATACTTTACTATTTATTCATTTTATAGAATATCCTAAATGTATTGATATACATAACCCTTTTTAATACCAGTTTGTTTGTTTTGTTTTTGAATTTCGCACAAAGCTACTCGAGGGCTATCTGAGCTAGCCGTCCCTAATTTAGCAATGTAAGACAAGAGGGAAGGCAGCTAGTTATCACTACCCACCTCTAACTCTTGGGCTACTCTTTTACCAACGAATAGTGGGATTTACCATCACATTATAACGTCCCCACGGTTAAAAGTACGAGCATGTTTGGTGCGACGGGATTCAAACCCGCGACCCTCAGATTATGAGTCGAATGCCTTAAACCACGTATTAAGAAAGAAACTTAAAATTAACATATATACAAAACGGTTTCAGAAAAATTTCAACAAACAATCGATCATTTAGTTAGACGAGCTGAAACTGTAATAAATATCTAACAAAAAATGAGCTTACGGCGTTTGTCTTCTTTATCTAGAAAGTGTTTTCAATACGATCCCGCACTTAGGTTTAAGGTGCCGGATGTTACGCAACATCCTAGGTAACAGAAAATGTCGGGTTAACTAATTTTAAGGGCACCCACGTAAAGTATTTAACTCCCAAAACAGGTGTTTCTCAAAGATGGATTGTTATCTCTTTACAATCATGGTGTATTTAAGAGACATGCCATTAAATGGTCTAAATTTCTTTTGTATCTAACAATTGGCAGATGATGTAGCAATTGGCAAGCTTTCCTGTCCACTCTCCATATCGGCCGCTAAACCCATTTCTAAACGAAATAGCAGAATTCTGCCAAAGGAAAGGAATCTAAGTTCATGAATCAAAAACACTTTTTTTTGTACTTGCAGAAGCCAATAAACTTCTTTAAAACAACCCAGAACTCTTGTTTAAGAGAAACCTCTTCCATAGTGCTACATCAGGTAGGCCTTACAAATGATTAAAAATTAACTTGTCAAGGATACATAAATGAAATCACAAATAAAATCTGCAGACGAGTCAACGAGGTTCGAAGTTTGTCTGGAAGTAACACCGGAACAACAACATACAAAAGATATACTAACAATAGATACGGCCAATAATAGAGTACACCTGTCCAACATGTATCAACATAATGCCAAATAAAAAAAAAAATAAAACTTCAAAAATTACAAAATTCAGAAGCATACAAAGTTTTACATTCAACAAATCCTGCCTCTTACATAACTATCCCAGTTTCCATCACCGCATGACACCCTTCTAAACAGATCTTACACAGAAGATCGACCTGCATTTCTTTATTGTTTTCTGAATTTCGCGCAAAGCTACACGAGCGCTATCTGCGCTAACCATCCCTAATTTAGAAGTGTAAGTCATCTTCAGGTTAACCGATTATTCCTTTACAATAGCTCTCCAGTGGCACAGCGGTATGTCTGTGGACTTAAAACGCTAAAATTCGGGTTTCGATAATTGCAAACAAAAAACTTTTACTATAAAATCCTCAATTTTCAGAGGTGGTTTCTGTAAATACAAATACACACTTATCCTAACATGACACAGACATTTATATGTGTAAATAAAAAACAAATCACACTTTTACCAACGAATAGTGGGATTGAGAGTTACCTTATAATGCCCTCACGGCTAAAAGGACGAGCATCTTTTGGTGCGACCGGGATTCGAAGCCGCGACCCTCGGATTACGAGTCGAACGCCTTAACAAACATAGCTATACCGAGCCGTTATACACTTCCCACAAAACGAATTATTAGGTAAGAATATATTTACAGATAGTTTTCAATTCATCCCATCGCTTTAACTACTGAGCTTATGTGTTTATTAATCAATAGGTGTAGCCTATTGGGCTTTGATTTTTAGTCCAGCCAATGGTATTTCAAAGTTTCACTTGTCCAGTGGTACGTGTAGAGAAATTCGGTGCAAGTTGTTTCTAATAAACGATGTCTGTATAAAAAAAAAATATACTTTTTTTAAAGAAAAAATCGGGGTCGACAGTTAGTGGAAAAATATTATAATAAAAAATAATGTGTTAATATTATAGAGATAATTTTATATCAGTGTTGTCTTTCTTCTACTTGCTTAGTGCGCGTGCGTCTCTTTTTATTTTAACATTATTACATCAAACATTTGTAGGAAGAATTTATAAAACGAGATCCCAAGAATAAATATAAAAAAAAATACACTAGGAACTTTGGTTTGTTTGGAATTTCGCACAAAGCTACACGAGGGCTATCTATGCTAGCCGTCCCTAATTGAGCAGTGTAAGACTAGAGGGAAGGCAGCTAGTCATCACCACCCACCGCCAACTCTTGGGCTACTCTTTTACCAACGAATATTGAGACTGACCGTCACATTATAACGCCCCCACGGCTGGGAGGGCGAGCATGTTTAGCGCGACGCGGGCGCGAACACGCGACCCTCGGATTACGAGTCGCACGCCTTACGCGCTTGGCCATGCCAGGCCAAGAGGAACTTTCGAATCAGCCAGTGTAGCGTTTTAACTGAATATAGTGTACTAAATGTAAAGCCAGTTCATTGACTACTGTCACCTACAATATCTGATTACTGACAACGTAGGCTTTAGTTGTTTCAATTGGATGTCTGAGTAACATCTGATAACTTGTACTTCAATTTTATGTGACCATGAAAGTAAAAAATCTACCAAAAAACATCGAGATTTTTTTTCTAGTCCTTCGAAAAGTTTGTCATTCAAACCAATGCTTAATGACGTAAAATTGTAATATAAAAACTGGGTACAGTACACACTATACTTTAGCTCAGTGAATGGTGAAGTTTACTTGTTCGGTAACTTGACACTAAATATTACTGAATTGGTACTTTGTGGATTGTTATTTGAGTTTCACGCAAGAGGGGGCTGTGAATAAAAATGTTGCTTTCTAGCTGACCAGAAGAAGTAAGAATATGTGTAAAAAAAAAAACTATTAATGAAACTGAAAAACTTATTCATATACCCATAAAGATTAATTGGGTAAAACGAAACCATTTCGAAGTATTAGGATTATAAAAACCTTTCCAGGTTTCAAACTTCTGGTGCAAGATAAATGAGTATCCTCTAGTGGCTTAGCCCCCCGATAGTACAGTGGTATGTCTTTGGATATACAACGCTAAAATCAGGAATTCGATTCCCCTCGATGAGCTCAGGAGATAGCCCGACGTGGCTTTGCTCTAAGAAAACACCAAACACACACTGGCGTCTTAGCGATGACCTTGAGGGTTTATTAACGCTAAACATAGATGTTCAATACCCGTCTACAGATAATCCATCGTGTAAAAGGTATAGCTTAGAGCTCAAACACAGAGAAACTTCAGTGTTGTCTCGGCATGGTACACTCAACAAATTAAAGGGATTGATAAAATCTTTATGTGCTTTTCAACAGGAGAATAACATAACTGAAATAAACTCGTTAGATATGTGTATTAAAGATGTAAAGAATGGATATTCTCGGACTGAACAATCCGAAATGTAAACAACAACTTCATGATGACTTCAAAAATTGCAAGACAAATGCTCGTTGGCTCGGCCTGGTCAGATGGAAGGCGCTCGTCTCGTTATCCCAGAGTCACGGGTTCGAATCCCCGACGCACCAAACATGCTCACCCTTTCATCCGTAGGGAGCGTTCTAATGTGACGGTCAATTCATCGGTTAAAGGTTAGCCCAAGAGTTGGCGGTGGGTGGTGCTGACTAACTGCCTTTCCTTCAGCCTTACGCTGCTAAATTAGGAACGGTCAGCACAAGTAGCCTTCGAGAAGTTTGCGCGGAATTCAAAAACAAACAAACGTCTTTTATACCATTATATATACTCTTCTAACTAGCCCCCCAGTGCTCAGCGGTGTGTCTGCGAACCTACAACGCTAAAATCCAGATTTCGATACCCGTGGTGAGCAGAGCGCCGATAGCCCATTGTGTAGCTTTGTGCTTAATTCAAAACAACAACCCTTCTAACTATAATCTAGGAAATAAATAATTATATTTATTCACGCAATTATAATTATATTTACGCAATAATCTTAATTTTGAAAAGAAAAAAAAACATCCAAATAGTTTTATGTTTTCATAACGTTTGACTAAAACAAATCGCCATAATTTATATTGGGTAATAAATTTAAAATGTTATCAATTCATAATAAATGGGGTACCCCGTTGGGACTGCGGTAAGTCTTCCGATTTATAACTCTAAAATCAGGGGTTCGATTCCCTCGGTAGACACAGCAGATAGCCCGATGTGGCTTTGTTATAAGAAAACACACACATGATAATTCGGCTACATTCTCCGTTGTTTGGTTTTTCTTATTATTAAAAAGTTGTATCTTAAAACACATTAAACCATAATCCTTGTATGTTTACATATAATAATAAATTGGTTCACTCTTAAAGTTATGTGTAATCCAGTCCTGTGTGAGATATGTGTTTTCACACACTAAACCCTTCATTTCATTTAAGCTCATCCATAATCCACATAACCGTATTCAACAATCGTCTCAGGATTGTGTTTATACGTTATTCAAAACCTCATAAGGCAGTTGTCAATGTGTGCGTGACTAGTAATCACGCAGGAGCATCGTATCACGAGAGTTGTGTGTGCGCATGTTCAGTTGATGTAAATATCAATCTGTATCCTGATTATAAGTTTGTCATACATTCTGATATTTGTAGAGTCGTCCCCAGTAAATAGTTTGGTCTTTTGGGCAAAGCTACACGAGGGCTATCTGCTATAGTCGTCTTTAATTTAGCAGTGTAAGATTAGAGTGAAGGCAGTTAATCAACGCCACCTATCGTCAACTCTTGGGCTACACTTTTACCAACGAATAGTTAGAATGACCATCACATTGTAACGTCCCCACGGGTTAAAGGGCGAGCATGTGTGGTGTGACGGGGATTCGAACCCACGACCCTTTGATTACGAGTCGAGTGCCTTAACCATCTGGCCATGCCGGCTACAACTTATTCACTCGTATACTTTGTTTCAAAGTGAAAAAAAATATTTATCCACCCTCTTGGGTAAGAGCTACGAGTGAAAACATTGAATTATAAGACTTTTCTTCTACCGATTTGATACGTTTGATCTCTTTGGGCAGAAACGTACAAGTATTACTACACACGTAGATATAAGTATATATATATATAGACAGATTAATCAATGTTTGTATGTATGTCTTTTATCTCGTTGAATTTCTTTCAATAAAATTACATGAGCGATTTTAAATAGAGAATTTATTCAAAGGTTTGAATGTGTCATTTCAATGTTATCATTATTATGTCTTGAATGATGGAGTCATCCACCCAAGTTCAGTCCAAGTTTATGACATCAGAAGGTGAAGCCAAACAAGCTATGTGGCACAGTTATACCTGTACCTGTACAAGACAAATGGACCAGTTATGTACTAGGGCTCAATTGAGGAGGCCTAGGGTCCGATTTTCCCCACAAAATTTGTTGGTTTTTTTTCAGTAAACACGTGATACAAATACACGAGCCAATCAACGAAAGTGAGAAACAGATGGTGAATGTATTAATGGTACGAAGATTTATCAAGAAAATAAGGAGGGTTAAAACATGGTGGTTTTACACGTTGTTCCATCACTACACTCAGTTTTAGTGTTGTCAAATACCTTATATGTTTGTTTCGTTTCTTTTTGCATTTCGCGCAAAGCTACACGAGGGCTATCTGCGCTATCCATTTCTAATTTAGCAGTGTAAGACTAGAGGGAAGGCAGCTAGTCATCACCACCCACCGCCAACTCTTGGGCTACACTTTCACCCACGAATAGTGGGATTGACCGTCACATTATAACGCCCCCACGGCTGAAAGGGCGAGAATGTTTGGTACGACTAGGATTCGAACCCGGGACCCTCGGATTACGAGTCGCACGCCTTAACCCACCTGGTCATGCCTGGCCCAAATAGCTTAAAATTGTACGATTGTGGAATATTTTTTTATAACTGTTTTATATCATTCTCATAATTTAGCCATTCTGTGTAGTTGCATCATGATCTTATCAGCTTATTCTTCGAAATGTTCATATTTAGATGTTGTGCAAGTCGAGCCATCAAAGGATTGGTGGATCATTCTTCTTTCATGTTTTGGGCTCTTGTCTTATTGGATGGTAAGTATCTGTTTTATATGTGGTAATCCTGAGGAAATGGCATGATGGATGAAATCCTCATGTGTTTATCAGTAATCAGGGTAGCTCAGATTATCAGAAATAAAGCATCAAATATGTACTAATCTCTCATCTTGCTCCATTATAGATAATATATGTACAGTCTTGACGATTTGTAAAGCCGATGGTACGACTTGTGTCCATTGTTTACCATGAGAAGAATAAGAGAAGACTGTCTTTCCCACAGGAGGTGGTGCAGTACATGTTTGGGTAGTTATTCATCATGATGAAAACAAAACTGCTATTCATATCCTTCAGGAAAACGTCCCATAAAGACGACATTTCTGTTATATTCAGTAGCAAATGTTGGTAATATTGTTGTGACCACGATGACAATCCCGCTACTCACTGGGCACATATTGTACAAAAGGACAATGTAAGATTGCAATGGCCAGCAAATTCTCAACACTGTATCTTCGTTGAGAACTATTGAGCAAAATTGAGCTGGAAAACTGCAAACCTTTTTATTGAAACCTTCTATAGACAAACAGTGATGTAATCCACCGTGTTAGTGAAACATGCAGATTGTCACAAAACGTCTAGAAAGGATAAGATTTAGATATGTATAAGTGGTACATTCAGCAGATTACGCAAGATCATTTATTTCAGTATTACTGTATTAGGTGTATTAAACTACGTAATAATATATGTGTTACTATCACAAATGTTTCTCTTTGCCATTTCTTGAATATCTTACTTGTATTGTTGAAACTTTGTTAGTTATATCTAACAATTGTTTTCTTCTCTTACAAACATTGTACCAACACAGAAGCTGCTTACGTGGGAAAAATCCTGGGTTAGAAGCTGCTGACTGTGCATTTAGAGCTTTGATTGAAAGGTGCGGATGGGTAGAGAAACCACCGATTGGAAGGTATGGATGGGTAGAGAACTCGGCGATTGGAAGGTACAGATGGGTAGAGAACTCAGTGATTGGAAGATACAGTTGGGTAGAGAACCTAGCGATTGAAAAGTACGGATGGGAAGAGAACTCAGCAATTGGAAAGTACGGATGGGTAGAGAACTCAACAATTGGAAGGTACGAATGGATAGAAAACTCAGCGATTGGAAGGTATGGATGGGTTGACAACTCGGTGATTGGAAGGTACGAATGGGTAGAGAACTTAGTGACTGGAAAGTACGGGTGGGTAGAGAACTCTGCGATTGCAAGGTGCGGATGGGTAGAGAACTCAGCAACTGGAAGTTACGGATGGATAGAAAACTGAGCAATTGGAAGGTATGGATGGGTAGAGAACTCAGCGATTGGAAGGTACAGGTGGATAGATAACTCAGCAACTGGAGGGCACGGATGGGTAGAGAACTCGGCGATTGGACGGTACGAGTGGGTAGGGTGTGTGTTTTCTTATAACAGAGCCACATGAGGCTATCTGCTGAGTCCACAGCACCTAATTGAACCCATGAGTTTAGCGTTGTAAATCCGTAGACTTACCGCTGTACTGGCGGGGGGAGACGGATGGGTCGAGAACTCAGTAAAAAAGTAGGAACCGGAACTTGTTTTATTGACAAATATAGTTGTAATCTGTACGATCTGACGTCATCATTCTATAGATATAAATATATAAAACTTGTCGACTTTACAACCTAATATTTAATTTTGTTTCTTCACAACAGTGGTGACCCGTTTATGAAGAAAGTATTCTTAAAGTGCCTCCCACCTTTTCCACTAGAAACTTTTTATACTTTAAGTGTATATTAAAATTTATTTATGTTGAGAAGGAACATTTGCCATCGTGTTGGCAAATATCACAAATCTGATACACATCAATGTTCAACTAACGTTTTGCTTCACATTAAAATTTCCGGCTATTTCAAATCGTAGTACGTCAACATAAATAACATAACAACTCGTAGGCTCGTTTGAGATAAATTATAATGCTTAACATATGCTAAATTAGCTCAGATGGTTATGTTGTATATATATCAGACACATTTAATGTAGTAATACACATTGCTTGTAAAAGATAAACGTAAAGTTCTACGTTAACTTTATACATTCCATATACCAAGCTAACCGTAGTTTCTTCATCTTTCAATGAGTTGTTTGTCGTATTTAACTTGTTATTATGGTAAATACCAACCTGACTGGCTACTGTTAAAATCAATAAGAAGTCGCATAACGGTTTAAATAACGGATCCATCAGAATAAAACCATTTCTGATAAGCGCATTACCGGGTGTTACTTAAAACCTTAACTCGAAAAGCCAACGACTGGAATTTGAAACATTGCTGGTTGCACTGAACCAAGGCGTTCTATTTCTGTCCTAACACATAACTAGTAGTTCCTGTACCACTTTAGCATTACTTTAGCAGAGATAGATAGCTAACACACATTCCACTTTCTGCATGGATTTTGTCATTTAACGAGTTCACGAAAAGTGTTTTGTTATTTCGCGCTGTGGTGTGTCAAATGAATGTCTTGTGTCATCGTAGAAATACCACTGGTCACTGTACAGTAGTTATTGTGTGATGACCTAGCTGTGGTTTTATGTGTATAAAAGGTCAGCATAAAAACACTCGATAAATCTCAATTATTGTTTCCTCATGTAACATCTTAAAGTCTTCACTGGCTTGTGGTACCAGCAATGGTTTTGTTAAGAAACCTTTTTATTGGAGAAATGAAATATACACAGCATGACGTCACATTAACAGCATGACGTAACATGTAGGAAATACATTTTTTATTAGATTAAAAACATCAGTACGTTTCTTATGTTCGAAGAAAAGAGTCAATATGTTATTATTAACTTTTCCACGTGTGTACTTTCTTTACTGGTATAATAGATTCTTTCATTTTCATTAAGTAACCGTTTCCGTCATTACGTCGAGCTGTAAAACATTCGATGTTTTCCTTCATTTGTGTCATCTTAACCACACTGACGGAAAGACTCACGGCTGTACTATTCACTGGTGCCCGACAAGGCGTTCGAATAGTAATTCGAGGGTCGCGGGTTTGAATCCCGGTCGTACCAAACATGCTCGCTCTTTCAGCCGTGGAGACGTTATAATGTGACGGTCAATCCCACTATTCGTTGGTAAAAGAGTAGCCCACGAGTTGGCGGTGGGTGGTGATGCCTAGCTGCCTTCCCTCTAGTCTTACACTGCTAAATTAGGAACGGCTAACGTAGATAGCCCTCGAGTAGCTTTGCGCGAAATTCAAAACAAACAAACTATTCACTGGCCTATTGAGCTTCATTAAATTATTTTTCAGTCGCAATATCTCGAAGTTCACGACAACTACGTAACGCCACTTGTATTATGAACGTAATAAATCCACAGTTAACTTCAGTTACGCGAAGTTGAGTGTTTACCAATGTGCTCAACTACATGTGCAGAATGTTTTATAAGAGAATTTCAGACGAGAACACCATGCGAATGAATTGCATATTGTGCCTTAAAGGATACACATGTTCGTGTTTAGAAAAGCAGCCAATGAACTACGCTGGAATTAAACTCGAAGTTTATGTGTCTCGCACCTTCCTTTTTACTACGTTAGTAACGAAATATTACAAAATGGCTTAGGAACAGTTCGTATTTAAATCAATACTAAAATTATGCGAGGATCCATTGTAATAAAATTGTCATGACTGGTGTCACTTTTTCTAACGTTTTATTGGACAATAAGCAGCTAACCAATCAGGAAATCTTCTACTAAAAGTCCACGTAATGACAGTTCATACATACATTCATTGCCTCCCGACGTGAACAGCTTGGCTCAGTATGAGTCGAACCAGTAGCGTGAGTGTTGTCACGTTGTACAAATATTGGCAATTGACGCAAACAACTTAAACTGTACTGGTCAACCAGCAAAACGTGTTCTTTCTGCAGTTATCTTCACTAAGTGTGAAGAACTTGACACTAGATTGGAGCACTCAATAAGAAAAATGAAACCAACTCCATAAGATTTTAATAAGTATGTATTTGAGTGAATCACGGGTGATTTTTGTTTGCTTATTTGGGATCAACAACACATGAAGCACGTGCGCCAGAGATACACCACAGAATGCTTTCGAACATGATGTTCTTTGTACTTATTGAATTGTACCCAACAATGACGTTTTCCTACACGAGCTCTGTCTCCATGTAAAGCAATATCAAGTTAATGATTGTCTTTCGTTTCAAAAATCATTTGAATCATCCAACTTTATCACGCAGTTCTGTGTACAATACGTAACTCGGACCTTAATATAAGCACCTCTAACTATTTGATGACTTTAGGCTTAACTTTATTATGATGTGAAGAGGGAATACCATATAATCAACTCATAGAGATCCAAGATGGAGACTGCATACGGTAAATTAAAATGCAGTCTCATGGACCTTTCACGATGGACTTGCTGCTCTAATTTTTA
The DNA here is from genome assembly GCF_004210375.1 of Tachypleus tridentatus. Classification (NCBI taxonomy): domain Eukaryota; kingdom Metazoa; phylum Arthropoda; class Merostomata; order Xiphosura; family Limulidae; genus Tachypleus; species Tachypleus tridentatus. The sequence goes on along the minus strand of NC_134828.1, from coordinate 18,440,248 downwards.
ATAAAGAAATCCCTTTAGTCAGATGGAAAAGTGTGAGACCATGAAGTGTTTTTATGCCTTCGGTAGATGGCAGTGTATGATTATCTGAGAGCATGTCTCCCCCTGGGGAATCTTTTGGTAATTGATTACATGTAAATTTTGTTTCAGGGTTATTATTAAGCTATCTATTCAGTGTCAACCACGGGTATTCAAACCCGATTTTTAGCATTATTAATCAGTAGAATTATCGATGAGCAACTGGAGAGGTATTACGTATTCAATGATTTAATATATGATATTTTGATCACGATATAGAACAAAAGGAATTTCGAAGAACCAGCTTTCACGTTACACATTTTGTTCTATTTTCTTACCAAAATGTCCTAAATTAAATCATTCTACGTGTAATATATGTCAAATTAAATCATTCTACGTGTAATATATGTCAAATTAAATCATTCTACGTGTGATATATACCAAATTAAATCATTCTACGTGTAATATGTGTCAAATTAAATCATTTTACGTGTAATATATGTCAAATTAAATCATTCTACGTGTAATATATACCAAATTAAATCATTTTACGTGTAATATATGTTAAATTAAATCATTCTACGTGTGATATATGTCAAATTAAATCATTCTCAGGTCACCTTCAAGTTAACAATTTCTCGTCATCACGAAGTGTTTACAGCAGTTTATAAAACCAGAACAAATTTTAAAATATTTTCTCAACAATCACCAACATTACAGTACTCCACGAGCTCGCCATAGAGACAGACCGTCGTAATTTGGAATAAACTTAATGTTGTAATACTGTTTAGCTTAAGCAAAATATATTAATACAATGTTTTCATCATTCTACGTTGAGCAAAAACTGAAATAATAAGTAAGTAATGAAGTTAGGATATTTTATCAAATATTGTAATCTAGAACTAACTGTTAGTTAGAGACAGTAAAATAAAAATATAATGTGATGCACACATAGCACAAAATTAATTCAGCGTGTAGCACATTTGGAGAATACACATAGAATCTTGTCTTCCTTGCGTTATTGATCGATATAATATATAATAACACATCTAATTTAATAGTGTGCGTCATTTGTGTTAACGTCTAATTTATATAAAGAAACTCTCTTGTGTATTTACCAAATTTACTTTTAATCAGAATATGTCAGGCATGTAAATGTAACCACGGTTATTCTCACGTGACAGACCTTCACCAATGAACGAAACGAATATCAGAATATCTCGCTCAGATGATTTCGTTCTAATTACCCCTAACCCGACATGGCCAAGCGGTTAAGGCGATCGACTCGTAATCTGAGGGTCGCGGGTTTCAATTCCCGTCGTACCAAACATGCTCGCCCTTTCAGGCGTGGGGGCGTTATAATGTGACGGTCAATCCTACTATTCGTTGGTGAAAGAGTAGCCCTAGAGTTGGCGATGAGTGGTGATGACTAGCTGCCTTCCCTCTATTGTTACACTACTAAATTTGGGACGGCTAACGCTGATAGCCTTCGAGTAGTTTTGCGCGAACTTCAAAACAAACAAAACTTAATTACCTTCCCACACACACACACACTTCCCTTCCTACACACGTCTAAAATCTTCTGTGTTTAATTCGTAGTAATGATATTATTCGTTGAACTGAAAACGAATGTCTAGTTTCTGAGAGACTCGTACCACAAAGGGAGGTTTTGGAAACCATCAGCTAATATTCAGACGTGCAAAACAAAAGCGAAATACAAATACTGCTAACTTCTATACAAAACTAAAACAAATTTTGCTGTTTATATTTTCACAAAATTAAGATGGTATGAATTTAAATGCAAGTAATAAAACCTTTAAATATTGCTAATTACGTTTAACGAAGTTGGAAACACAGAGTTGGTTTTTTACACCAAAATTCCTGGTGATATCCATGGAGTGTCTAAAAGTTGAATATTTTTAAATGTTTTTCTAAACTTTTGACATACATTTTTTTTAATTACAGGATCTCTAATAACACACGAGTTACAAAAAAAATTCATGGTAGTAATTGCTAGAAACTTCCTTTGTATGTTACACTTCATGATTTGATCGGTTCGTTAGATCGAGTTTTATGGCAGGCAAAATTATCAACTTCCTGAATACGAAGCAATATCTGGTCTCCACTGGTCGTGAACCGTACGGAAACGAATCAATAACTTTAGGATTAATATAGTTTCCTTGCTTTATTACAAACAGCATCGTGAAGAAACTGTTCGATTCTAACTATTGACAATGGAAACGTCTTGAATACTGTTCACGAATCCCTAATTGAATGGTTATTTATGCATATATGTTTAAAACAGGAGCTTTCCAATAGCATGTAATAGACTTTTTTAAACTTTAATTAGCAAGTTTGTTTTCCTGATATCGTTAAATGAAGCTAAACACAAAATACTGTTGCATATCTTTCCTTCCACGTGTTACTCATGAAACGTAAACCTTTATGTTAGACATAATTTATATTTCTGAATGGTAGGTCTTATAGGTTGAGAATAGCTGTTTGTTTTTTGAACTTCCTACAAGCTACACGAGGGCTATCTGCGCTAGCAGTCCCCACATTTAGTAGTGTAAGACCAGAGGGAAGACAGCTAGTAAATTACCTCCCACCACCAACTCTTGGGCTACTCTTTTACCAACGAATAATGGGATTGAATGTTCTATTATAACGTCCCATTGGCTAGAAGGTCGAAAATGTTTAGTGGGACGCGTATTCGAGCCTACGCCCCTCAGACTGCAAGTCAAAATCCCTAACCACCTGGCTATGTTGGACCTGATTTATTTTAAGATTTAGTCAGTCGAAATCGTTATTCTAAAACTAAAGGCCACCAGGTTGTTTTAGTTAATGGTTTTATTTTATAATAATAAATAGATAAAAATAGTCCAATCTACTCCAGAGTTGTACGTCTGTATCGTATTTTAACATCGTAAGTTATTGTGAATACTGGTTAAACCAATTCATATTAAACGTGGTAAAGGAATGGAGGTGAACCTAATGGAGGTGAACCTTTCGAGTTAAGTTAATGTCAGTTCCTTTGTTGTTTTCTTTAATGAAACCCATGCCGAACGAAAATGACATTTGATGCTGCGTGTAGTAAGAATGTCTTTACTGATCGCCTATATTAAGTAGACATAGCTGACAAAATGCACGCGCGCACACCGTCTCACCATCCCCGTGAAACTGACAATATAAAAGGAACGCCAAGCGCAGAAATTGCATTTGCTAGTATGTATGAAATTAACAATAGAAACAGAGCTATCAACTTCCAGTAATACAGAAAACGTAACGACTTTATTTCATGTGAACTAGATTCAGTAGAAGTGACTAACTAGAAAATAGAGTTTCATCTGGCTACTGGTTTCGGGTTTTACATATGTTAGTGTATCCTACACCACTTTATCTATTCTAACGTGTTGTTCTAAAGTCACTAATGTGGTTCTTTACTTCAAACACGTGTATGCACATAACACAATGTCCCAGATTAATTTTAGGATTATGGTGTGAGGGAATAGACATCATTGTCACAGCGGGAGAACTAAAATATTCAAACCTTATGTCACGCACACACGCAGAGCAGTAATATGATTATATGACACATGAAGAGTCTAGTATTCCATATGATTAAAATGTTCTATTAAGGAGAAAAAAATGTTATTAAGAGGCTTCTATTTATACTGTACGATTTTCTTTTGTTTGGTTTTGTTACCAATCACGAAGCTGTGGTCTGTGAAATCTCTATGGTTTGAACCACCAAAAGAGTTACTTGTGAGGAATATGAGAGGATAACTACATTGAAACCGATACACAGAAAGGTTTGTATTTTAGTTGTACGTCTCGTAATAGTTCATGTTAGGTACAGAATTAAAACTAAGTATTTTGATAAAAAAATGGTATTTTCACAAACCTAGCTAAACCTGTAATTATTATACAACCAAAACTCGTTTATAAATATAATAAAGTAAGCGACGGGAAAATTTACACCCATGTTAAAGTGGGAGACGGGGTAATTTACACCCATGTTAAAGTGGGCGACGGGATAATTTACACCCATGTTAAAGTGGACGACGGGGTAATTTACACCCACGTTAAAGTGGGCGACGGGGTAATTTACACCCATGTTAAAGTGGACGACGGGAAAATTTACACCCATGTTATAGTAGGCGACGGGAAAATTTACACCCATGTTAAAGTGGGCGACGGGAAAATTTACATCCATGTTAAAGTGGGCGACGGGAAAATTATTACACATGTTAAAGTGGGCGACGGGGTAATTTACACCCATGTTAAAGTGGGTGACGAGAAAATTTACACCCATGTTAAAGTGGGCGACGGGGTAATTTACATCCATGTTAAAGTGGGCGACGGGAAAATTTACACCCATGTTAAAGTGGGCGACGGGGTAATTTACACCCATGTGAAAGTGGGCGACGGGAAAATTTACACCTATGTTAAAGTGGGCGACGGGGTAATTTACACCTATGTTAAAGTGGGCGACGGGGTAATTTACACCCATGTTAAAGTTGGCGACGGGGTAATTTACACCCATGTTAAAGTGGGCGACGGGAAAATTTACATCCATGTTAAAGTGGGAGACGGGAAAATTTACATTCATGTTAAAGTGGGCGACAGGGTAATTTACACCCATATTAAAGTGGTCGACGGGGTAATTTACACCCATGTGAAAGTGGGCGACGGGAAAATTTTCACCTATGTTAAAGTGGGCGACGGGGTAATTTACACCTATGTTAAAGTGGTCGACGGGGTAATTTACACCCATGTTAATGTGGGCAACGAAAAAATTTACACCCATGTTAAAGTGGGCGACGGGGTAATTTACACCTATGTTAAAGTGGTCGACGGGGTAATTTACACCCATGTTAATGTGGGCAACGAGAAAATTTACACCCATGTTAAAGTGGGCGACGGGGTAATTTACACCCATGATAAAGTGGACGAGCGGGTAATTTACATCTATGTTAAAGTGGGCGACGGGGTAATTTACACCCATGTTAAAGTGGGCGACGGGGTAATTTACACCCATGTCAAAGTGGTCAACGAGAAAATTTACACCCATGTTAAAGTGGGCGACGGGGTAATTTACACTCATGTTAAAGTTGACGACGGGGTAATTTACACCTATGTTAAAGTGGGCGACGAGAAAATTTACACCCATGTTAAAGTTGGCGACGGGGTAATTTACACCCATGTTAAAGTTGGCGACGGGGTAATTTACACCCATGTTAAAGTGGGCGACGGGAAAATTTACACCCATGTTAAAGTGGGCGACGGGAAAATTTACATTCATGTTAAAGTGGGCGACGGGGTAATTTACACCCATGTTAAAGTGGGCGACGGGAAGATTTACACCCATGTTAAAGTGGGCGACGGGGTAATTTACACCCATGTTTAAGTGGGCGACGGGGTAATTTACACCCATGTTAAAGTTGGCGACGGGGTAATTTACACCCATGTTAAAGTGGGCGACGGGGTAATTTACACCCATGTTAAAGTGGGCGACGGGGTAATTTACACCCATGTTAAAGTGGGCGACGGGGTAATTTACACCCATGTTAAAGTGTGCGTTGGGGTAATTTACACCCATGTTAAAGTGGGCGACGGGAAAATTTACACCTATGTTAAAGTTAATGCTCGAAGTGTCATGATCAATTTCTTCCATACACTAGGAACATGATAGTATAATATCCAAGTGATGTCAGTATTGCATCATATATAAAGAGATACCTGTGAGAGGGTCAAGGAAATGTATTTCTAATCTTCGACACTTTATGAATATTAATAAATAATTAATTATTGTTTGTTTGTTTTTTAAACGAAGCAATAATTCATCAGAGTTTCTCACATCCATTCTTCGTGAGATTTATGAAAACATAACAGATGGTTAAAGTTTGCGAAACATGCACAGATAAAGTTTTCTAGTAGTTACGGTATGAAGTATGAAACATATCATCCTAATATTGAGAATTTAAAAACAAAACATTCTTATTCTGTCGTCTCTATTACGTTTCATGTCACGAGCCTCACCCACTACCGAAACTTAAATTTAATCATGTTTGGGCCCTGCCTGGCCAGATGGATTAAAGCGTTCGACTCGTAATCCAAGGGTCGTGGGTTCGAATCCCCGTCGTACCAAACATGCTCGCCCTTTCAGCCGTGGGGGTGTATAATGTGACGGTCAATCCCACTATTCGTTGGTAAAAGAGTAGCCCAAGAGTTGGCGGTGAGTGGTGATGACTAGCATGCCTTCCCTCTAGTCTTACACTGCTAAATTAGGGACGGCTAGTGCAAATAGCCCTCGTGTAGCTTTGTGTGAAATTGAAAACAATCCAAACCAACAAAGATCATGTCTGCTTCTTCTAGTTATGTTCAAAGTTTTAAGTATTGGGAATTTGTATGAAAACAATAGGGGGAATAAATGTGTAGATAGGAAACAGGCACGAGTGATATTTTATTCTGTGATTGGTTGGATGATAACCAGTTAAAAACATCCAAACTGGTATGAAAGATATAAATGTGTTATACGACCAGTAATGTTTCGTGTTTTATTTTGATAGTAGGGTCTACCGTCACATTATAACGCCTCCAAAGGCTGAAAGGGCAAGTATATTTAGTGCGACGGGGATTCGAACCTACGACCCTCAGATTTCGAGTAGAACCCCCTAACAACCCAGTCGTGGTCCAAGTATTAAGATACCGCACGAGAAGCCTCGTCAAAGGTACTCCATGCTGATAATTGTTGCAGGGCTCTGGATTAGGGTGACAACACTGGTTCTGTGACTGGAATTGAAATCTGAAAGTCTTCAAAAGTGATTGTAAGTATTCTAGAGATCATTCTATTTTTGAGAAAAACGATCGATCGTCGACAAGGGAACTTGGCTGTCAGTAAAAGTGTAATGGTATATCGAGAACGTTAAAATTCACATCAGCACGAAGTGGTGTCAGCGGACATGTGAAATCTCTGGTAAGAAATATAACCAAACCAAAAGGTTGAGATGGACTCTGGGCTATAAAACAGAGAAGAATTAAAGATGGAGTTGTATGATGCTCTTATGTTTGGCATTAATCAAAGACAGTTCGTTTGACGGTAAAATATCTAAGCCAACATTGTCTGTGACCTACAGGAACTTAATGGCACCCTGACTGATGACAAGTACAGGCGCAATCTGATAAGTCGTGCCATTTCCTCAGTACCACTATTCATCAAACGATGATTCATCGGACAGACGAACAATGATTGCAAGCTTAGAGGAATTTCGATGAAACGTTCTTACTGTAAGAACTCTGATAACAGCTGATGAGATCTAAAAGCAATCAAACAACATGGCTACCTTGAGCGGGGAGATACGAGACGCTTGGAACAATAATTTATAATTTTATATTTCAGAAACGTAAAACATTCACATACAGAGTATGGTATAACTTGTCTGCTTTTATTTCTATTTTCAGAAATAACTTTATCACCTGGTTCTACACTCTCTGGTTGTGACTCAGTATGCGTGTCAGAAACAAGCTGTGTCTAGATGTCTGTCCATAACGAAAATTTGACAACTTCCCAGAGTTTGATGGCTATGAAACTCCCTTGAGTGAAGCTGTTTGTTTCTTAAAGCAAAGTCACATCGAGCTATCCACTGTGTCCACCGATGGGAATCGAATCCCTGATTTTAGCGTTGTAAATCCGAAGACTTACCAGGAGACCTTGTCCAATGTCCTGACGAAATCCATTATTTTATTATTTTGCTTTTCTATTTTACGAGGTAACCTCCCATTTTAATTTTCACATTTATCCCCTACCTCCTAATACGTGATAATCAGAAGTCGTAAGACATGGTCAATGGCCGACGTACCGGTTTGTGAAGTGGAACGTTTATGGTTTGTTTTCGGAATTTTATTCATTTTCAAATTTTTAGGAGTTCAGTTTTCCTTGTGACGTCATCTTAGAGCTTATTGTTAAAAATCGTCAAATATTTTTGCCGAAAATTTGGAAATCTACAAAAGTATAATATCGGCCTTCCAGTAGCTCGGCGGTAAGTTAGATAGCTTATAACACTGAAAATGGGGTTTTAATACCCAGAAAGCCCATTGTGTAGTTATGGGCTTAACAATATACAAAGAATAGTTTACTTCTTGACAGATTCTATGCACTTAAAAGTAAAACTAATCTTTATACAGTTTGTTATAAATGTAATGCCTCACGTAATTGGGATGGAACTTTACTGGTTCAGTGTGTTTTTGATAGATACATATAGACAGTTGGAAAATAAGAGAAATATTGGTCATTGGTATTTCCTAGCTGAGCCCGCGTCACATGATCTAAACGGTTTGGTCAGAGATATCTGAGGTTCAGTCATAGTAACCCGTAATTTCGAATTGCAGACCAGAGGGTGGGGTTCGAATTGCAGACCAGAGGGTGGGGTAGGGAGGCAGTTCAAGATACCCATTACCTCATATCCAAACAGAGGAATTATCTCTCACAATTTTGACTCTCCCACAGCAGATTCAGCGACATATTGCGGCTCGAACCTTCGACCTAGTGATTCAAATTCCAACACGTGAATTGGATTCTTACTAGTTTTAAAACACTAATGAAAGTTACATTTTTTCTCGTCTTTCATGAAAGAATTTATTCAATAATCTAAAATTTCTTTTCATTGTGTTGTTTTGTCAGATTGATTTCATATCTTACGAACTATTTATTATTATTGTTTGGTTCTTTAAACATTGCATTGCATTACAAAGGACACGAACACCCCTACGAGATTTGGTTTACTGCATCTTGTGTCGGGCCCGGCATGGCCAGGTGGTTAAGGTGCTCGACTCGTAATCCGAGGGTCGCGGGTTCAAATCCCTGTCGCACTAAACATGCGCGCCACTTTTAGCCGACTATTCGTTGGTAAAAGAGTAATCCAAAGGTTGGCTGTGGGCGGTGAAGACTAGCTGTCTTCCCTCTAGTCCTACACTGTTAAATTACTGACGGCTAGCGCAGATAGCCCTCTTGTAGCTTTGCGCGAAATTAAGAGAAACAAAACTAGACCATAAAGTTTTCTACTTACCCAAAGTGTTGTATCCATTACAGATACAAAACAAAGTCAGAACGAACGTGGCTTTCACGAGATTAGGCTTAGTAGGCAGTGAATGAACACTAATGGGCATACTGTTTTCAAACAAAATATTCAGTCTTGTGGACTTCAAAGTACCGATGAGTGCTCGAGAAGAACCTAATCTGCCCATTACCGAAGAAGAATAAGTCATTTCTGTCAGGATTATCACCCTGTAGGAGTCGCTTCATCAAAGACAAATTAAAGTTCGCTCGTAAATTCGATCCGAAAAATTTCCGGTCATTTCAACATCACACAAAAAATGGCTCGTCGTTAGAATGAGACGGAGAAACAGGTCTATTTAATTGTAAGTTCTATACAACTGTAACACAAAACTTAAAATTAACAACCAATCAGCTTTGACCTATTATGATATTATTTTGTGAACATTCTGAACGAACATTTCTATTCTTAAAACTACATCTTTCCAGGGTTTTAAACTTGCCACTGTCTGTTAACGTTCTGGGAAACTTCTCGTGCGACCAACCTATTACAGAGGTGACGTCTTCAAGTAAACAGTGTTTCTGTTGAGTTGCCCGTGGCCTGCTCGCATCTGCGCGCAAGCTTATATATATATATATATATGACCGTTCTTCACACTTTTACATTAAAACATCACTGCTGGAATGATACAACCAAGACAATTCAACACTAAAATCCACAACCACGATAATATTGAGCCTGAAAATGTTTATCTCTCGCGATGGGCCTCAAAAAGAGAACGTTAGAGCCATTAACAGTCGACAAGCTGTTTAGTGCTGTCACCTATTGTTCAAAAGCAAGACTTCATATCAAACAATTTTGAGTTTACCTAGTGTTACACGTAGTGAGAGGTCTGTTATAAATTAAATTTATAAATCACGATTGGAAAAAAAAACAACAACAAAAGATTACAAAATATGGAATTCAGACTGACTATAATGGGAGCAGTCAGTCTATATAAAAATATTTCGCCAATGTTACTTAGAAATATAAACCAAAGCTCATCTGTTAGAAAATAAATCATCATGCCTTGTTTGTTTGTTTGGAATTTCACGCAAAGCTACGCGAGGGCTAGCCGTCCCTAATTTAGCAGAGTAAGACTAGAGAGAGGGCAGTTAGCTAGTCATCACCACCCACAGCCAATTCTTCGGCTATTTTTTACCAACGAATTGTGGGATTGACCGTCACATTATAACGCCTCCTCGGCTGAAAGGGCGAGCATGTTAAGTGCGACGTGGATTCAAACCCACGACCCTCAGACTAAGAGTCGAACGCCTTAACCCACCTGGCCATGTAGGTCCCGTAAAGAAACCATCAGACCTTATTTAAGATTATAGTCACTGATGTAATTTACTGATTTTCCAATGTGCTAATTATCTCACCGTTACAAGTGACATACGTTACAAGTGACATACGTTACAAGTTACATAACTTTCTGAGAGGTTTTACTTACACTTTGACTCATTACAGTCACCAGTATACATTGATTGAACTCTGAAAATATAAATCACTAAAAGAGCAAGTGTGCAAAAGGGCGTTCTTTGGAAGGGTATAGCAGAGGATTCTCCGGTAGTTGGGAAGGTATCCAAATGGTAATTTCTGTGAAACATTTCTAGTTAAGCCAAACTAAGTCGTATACAGAAATTATACTGGGGGCCTGGCATGGCCTAGCGCGTTAAGACGTGCGCTTCGTAATCTGAGGGTCGCGGGTTCGCGCCCGAGTCGCGCCAAACGTGCTCGCCCTCCCAGCCGTGGGGGCGTTATAATGTGACGGTCAATCCCACTATTCGTTGGTAAAAGAGTAGCCCAAGAGTTGGCGGTGGGTGGTGATGACTAGCTGCCTTCCCTCTAGTCTTACACTGCTAAATTAGGGATGGCTAGCACAGATAGCCCTCGAGTAGCTTTGTGCGAAATTCCAAACAACAGAAATTATACCAGCAGCGTTCGTCCTCAGCTAACTTGAGACGGGGGTTACGTGAAGTTGTTTGTATGTACTCTCCACCAAGCATGTTGTAAAGTACTGTTCTCGAGAGTACGTTTTATTCTTTAACTTCATTATATATTGATATTATATATACATATAATAAATATAAAGTTTAAAAATCGAAATAAAACTGTGTTGATAAAAACACTATGGATAACACTTATTATGGGTATTTTCCATGACACTTCCAGATACATTTAACCAAACAGACTTTATGTACCGTGTTTCTCCGAAAATAAGACAGGGCTTATATTAATTTTCACTCCAAAATATGACACTAGGGCTTATTTTCGGGGGATGTCTTATTTTGATATATTAAAAAAAATGAAGTTACAAAGTAAAACTATTAAACTAACCATTTAAAATAAACTATTATTAAACTATTAAACTAACTGATTAATACTTAAACTAATTAACTAACTATTAAACTAATTAATAAATTAATTTTTTTTATTTCTTTCCTCTTCCTGCCACTCTTAACTAGGGTTTATTTTAAGGGTAGGGCTTATATTAAAACTATCCCCAAAATCACACTAGGTCTTATTTTATGGGTAGGTCTTATTATCGGAGAAACACGGTAGGCGATCAGTACAATGCCAAACACGAATCGTGTTTTAAACCACTTGAAGAACGAAACTAGGAATACAAACGATTATGACACAAAACAGCTTATCGCTAAGAATCACATAATATAGTTGTTTCAATTCTGTAAACCTTTCACAGAATTGTTAAAACTGAATTTCTTTTATACTAGAGCAGAACTGTGTGTGAAGTGGAAAAAACAAGTAATTATTCACTGTAATGAATCTTATGACGTGTGGGATTTCTTTGAGTAAGTAGGAAACATTCTCCAGTTTAACCGGCTGAAGTAGGTTTATTTCGAATTAGGCACGAAACTACACGATAGCTAACCGTTTCAACCATTCCTAATTTAGCAGTGATACGCCAGAGAAGAGGCAGTTAGTCAACAGTAATCAACTTTTGAACTATGCTTTTACCAATGAATAGTGAGATTTACTGTCACATTATATCTCTCCTTAGGCTGAAAGGAAGAGCATGTTTGGTAACGTTGATTAGAACCAGTAACCTCCACGTTGTGAGTCGAACACCCAAACTATAAGATTATCCCAGACAGAATGGATTTAATATACAGCAGATCCAACTGTTCTTTAGCGTATTCACGAGCCTAACATAACAGATTAGCTGTTTGAATCCTGTCATTATCAGTTTAGCATAAGGGTTGTTATTTAGATAGCCATAAAGCGCTGGTGTTAAATGTTTGAGTTTTAAAAGCAATAATTTGTTGCAGACTTCCTTATATAACTGTTTACCAGTCATTTGTCCGGCGTGGCCAGATGGTTAAGGCACTGGACTCGTAATCTGAAGTTCTAATCTTCGATAATCGTCCCTAATTTAGCAGTGTAAGAACAGGGGAAAGGCAGCTAGTCATCAACACCCACCGTCGACTATTGGGCTACTCTTCTACCAAAGGCCCCCCGCTAGTACAGCGGTATGTCTCCGGATTTACAACGCTAAAATCAGGGGTTCGATTCCCCTCGGTGGGCTGAGCAGATAGCCCTTTGTGGCTTTGCTATAAGAAAAACACACACACACTTTACCAAGGATTAGTGGGATTGATTGTTACAATATACGCCTTCACGGCTGAGACGGCAAGCATGTTTAGTGGGATGGGGATTCGAACCCGCGACCCTCAGATTACGAGTCGAACGCCTTAAACCACCTGGTTATGCTTATTATTATAAATATTTTATTCGATATTTTTACTCTTGTAAATAATTTAGATTCTGTAAAAGATATTCCATACATTCAAATGTCCTCACTAGTACAGCGGTAAGTCTACGGATTTACAACGCTAAAATCAGGGATTCGATTCCTCTCGGTGGGCTCAGCAGATAGCCCAATGTGGCTTTGCTATAAGAAAAGCACAAACACATTGAACAGCATTAAAATATGGCTATCGAAACAGAATGCAAAACCATTTATTATTTTTCAAGCGAATTACGTTTTATGTAAGAAACTTAACTGTAAGAAACGTGGCCACGTCAATGCCCTGGTACTTTAAAAAACGGGACATCTTAACTGTAGTCATGAAGCGTCTTTCAACCATATCGATTTCAACAAAACAATGAACAATGTGGGCGAATAAAGTGTAGGCTTGTCTCATGTTTCACGAGCTGTTTTCATACAGAGGCGTCTGTTATGATCTTGTCTCTTTTGTCTTGGAAGATTTACTTACCGTGGGAAAACAACTCAACTAAACCAAACGAAATTCTACACGTTAACTTATAAGTTGATTCTAAATAGTCTGATAAACAGGTAACAAAATCTAGGTATCTTTGTTTTAACCAAAATCTACCTAAATTTCAAATACACGTTAAGAATAAATACAAACAAGGATATTCTAAAACACGTGCATCGTAAGTAATTCTGAAAATAATTAATTTCCTTGCTTGGTCATCTGGCAAGAAGTTTTGTTGTGACCTCACTTTCAAAGGATTTGTTTGTTTTAAATTTCACACAAAGCTACATGAGGGCTGTTTACGTTAGCCGTCCCTAATTTAGTAACGTCAGACTAGAGGGAAGACAGCTAGTCATCACTACCCACCGCTAACTCTTGGGCTACTCTTTTACCAACGAATAGTGGGATTGACCGTCACATTATAACGCCCTTACGGCTGAAAGGGCGAGCATGTATGGTGCGAGGGAGATTCGAACCCGCGTCCCTCGGATTACGAGTCGAGTTCCTTAACCACCTGGCCATGCCGGGGCCTTTAAAAGGAATAAGGTAAAATGTCCTTGAAATGTAAAACAATAGATCAGTGATGTAATAACAATAATATAAATAACTATTTTACACGCAGAAGTCGGAAACGAATATCTGTGTGGGGTGAAGGGCAAAGTTGTAGATGAAATAGGCTTGAAAGTAAGGATTTTTGGGGATGTTCCCCTTAAAATTATATAATTAGAGTGCTAACTTAGGCTTATTTTGACGCAGCAAAGTCAAGATATGATGAAAATTTTGTCAGAAAGAAAACATTAATTTGAAAAGAAGCAGTTTAATGAACCGCATGTTCGTACACGTAATTTATCTTTTATCTCATTCTCTCTATCTTCGCCTACTATGTCATTTCAAAAAGGTGGCGCTGTGAACAACAACTGTTTAACTGAACAATATATCACATTCATACTTATTTATAATTTAACATCTTATACAACAGTACTTATAACTGAGGAGTGGAGTAGAGAGGTAGTGTTATTCGATTTGTTTGTGAACAAACAATGTCTAGCAGCGACATCTTTTGACAGCAATGTTGTTATTTTTCTTTTCTTAACAATTAATGGTTTGATTTTTGAATCGCTGTCGAGATTATTGATTCCCGTTTTAAACGCTTGTAATATGTCATGACTACCACTGCTGTCTGCAAGCTAATTATAAAACTTAGTTAATTATACGAACTTTAACGGTTTTTGTTTGTTCGAAATTAAGCACAAAGCTACACAATGAATTATCTGTACACTGCCCACTACTGCTATCGAAACCCGGTTTCTAGCGAGGTGAGTCCACAGAGGTAGCACTGTGCTACTGTGAGGGGAGTTGGTTTTTTTTAAAGATTAAACTTACCCTTCCATTCCAACGAATATCTGGAAACACCAATCAAAACAAAATTGTCCGAATAACTTATCCTACTCATCTCGCACTCGACTCGTAATCCTAGGGTCGCGGGTTCGAGCCTCCGTCACACAAAACATGCTCGCCCTTTCAGCTGTGGGAGCGTTATAATGTGACGATCAATCCCACTATTCGTTGGCAAAAGAGTAGTCCAAGAGTTGGCGGCGGGTTGTGATGACTAGCCGTCTTCCATTTAGTCTTACATTACTAAATTAGGGACGGCTAGCGCAGATAGCCCTCGTGTAGCTTTGCGCGAAATTCAAAACAAACCAAACCTATTCATCTTTGATATCATCTTACAAGAATTAGAAACGTTATTAAAATTAATTAACCGTTAATATTACTATAGTTTCTCATCTATCCAAGCTGTTAATATTACTTTAGGTTCTCATATATCCAAGCTGTTAATATTACTGTAGGTTCTCATCTATCCAAGCTGTTAATATTACTTTAGTTTCTCATCTATCCAAGCTGTTAATATTACTGTAGGTTCTCATCTATCCAAACTGTTAATATTACTATAGGTTCTCATCTATCCAAGCTGTTAATATTACTATAGGTTTTCATCTATCTAAGCTGTTAATATTACTGTAGGTTCTCATCTATCCAAGCTGTTAATATTACTGTAGGTTCCCATATATCCAAGCTGTTAATATTACTGTAGGTTCTCATCTATCCAAGCTGTTAATATTACTATAGGTTTTCATCTATCTAAGCTGTTAATATTACTGTAGGTTCTCATCTATCCAAGCTGTTAATATTACTCTTGGTTCTCATATATCCAAGCTGTTAATATTACTGTAGGTTCTCATCTATCCAAGCTGTTAATATTACTATAGGTTTTCATCTATCTAAGCTGTTAATATTACTGTAGGTTCTCATCTATCCAAGCTGTTAATATTACTTTAGGTTCTCATATATCCAAGCTGTTAATATTACTGTAGGTTCTCATCTATCCAAGCTGTTAATATTACTGTAGGTTCTCATCTATCCAAGCTGTTAACATTACTCTTGGTTCTCATATATCCAAGCTGTTAATATTACTGTAGGTTCTCATCTATCCAAGCTGTTAATATTACTATAGGTTCTCATCTATCCAATCTGTTAATATTACTCTTGGTTCTCATCCATCCAATCTGTTAATATTACTGTAGGTTCTCATCTATCCATTTTGTTAATATTACTTTAGGTTCTCATCTATCCAAGCTGTTAATATTACTGTAGGTTCTCATCTATCCAAGCTGTTAATATTACTCTTGGTTCTCATATATCCAAGCTGTTAATATTACTATAGGTTCTCATCTATCCAAGCTGTTAATATTACTGTAGGTTCTCATCTATCCAAGCTGTTAATATTACTATAGGTTCTCATCTATTCAAGCTGTTAATATTACTGTGGGTTCTCATCTATCCAAGCTGTTAATATTACTGTAGGTTCTCATCTATCCAATCTGTTAATATTACTGTAGGTTCTCATCTATCCAAGCTGTTAATATTACTGTAGGTTCTCATCAATCCAATCTGTTAATATTACTGTAGGTTCTCATCTATCTAAGCCGTTAATATTACTCTTGGTTCTCATCTATCCAAGCTGTTAATATTACTATAGGTTCTCATCTATTCAAGCTGTTAATATTACTGTAGGTTCTCATCTATCCAAGCTGTTAATATTACGATAGATTCTCATCTATTCAAGCTGTTAATATTACTATAGGTTTTCATCTATCCAAGCTGTTAATATTACTGTAGGTTCTCATATATCCAAGCTGTTAATATTACTGTAGGTTCTCATCTATCCAAGCTGTTAATATTACTGTAGGTTCTCATCTATCCAAGCTGTTAATATTACTGTAGGTTCTCATCTATCCAAGCTGTTAATATTACCATAGGTTCTCATCTATCCAAGCTGTTAATATTACTATATATTTTCATCTATCCAAGCTGTTCCTACCTTCTATCCTACCTTTCTTTTCTCAAGATAAAATGTGTTAAAAGTATTGGCGGTGGGTGGTGATGACTAGCTGCCTTCCCTCTGGTCTTACACTTCTAAATTAGGGACGGCTAGCACAGATAGCCCTCGAGTAGCTTTGTGCGAAATTCCAAAACAAACAAACAAAACTACCATAAAGTCTAACTTATCTGTTGCCTGAACTTCTCTGCATAACAGTGAAGTCTTCTTATAAAACCAGATATGTTTGAACAGTTTACTGTTTACATTTGGTTAAAGTTTATATTCACGACTGGCGGAGTTTCGAAGGATATTGTATACAAACTCCTGAAGCTAATACAACCCTAAATTTAAACTCAAACCATCGAGAGAGTGTTTTCTTAGTAAATATTCCATAATGTTTAGAATCTGTTTAAAGACATGTTTATTGCAAGTTAATAGTATCATAAGATATCCTTACTTATATTCGGTTTCATTGTAGTAACCTTCATCTGAGCTCTTTTCTACATGTGAATATAATTTTTTCATGTTATTAGTAATTACATATAATTACATCTTTTAGCCGTCCCTAATTTAGAAGTGTAAGACTAGAGGGAAGGCAGCTAGTCATCACCACCCACCGCCAACTCTTGGGCTACTCTTTTACCAACGAAAAGTGGGATTGACAGTAACATTATAACGCCCCCACGGCTGGGAGGGCGAGCATGTTTGGCGCGACTCGGGCGTGAACCCGCGACCGTCAGATTACGAAGCGCACGCCTTAACGCGCTAGGCCATGCCAGGCCCCAACTCTTTAACAAATTTCAGGGGATCAGATCAGTTTCGTGCAATTTGCGTAACAAGGTAACAGTTTACACGTGTCATGCAACCGCATGAATAAACACCTCGTCATTTCCCATTGACCACAGATAAGTTGGACTTTATGGTAGTAAACTGACACTTTGTTAGAAAGTCTTAAAGACATGCTATGAACATTTCCACTAGTTTAAAGTTCGTCACATGAATATGTAAAGAATGACATTTGTTTCATCCACTGATACTATGAAAGTCGTTAGGATGTCTTGTGATACAAATACAATTCGTTTTTAAGCAAATTAAAATAGCAATATTCTACGGTATACAATACGTAAAAAAATACTTCATAAGAATGAATTGAAGTTTATTATTAAATGATCCATACGTTAAAAAACTTTCTTTAAACGCACTGACAAATGTAAACAACAATAACATACAAGGCTTAAAGAGATCAGCGATATACTCTAGTTAACAGAATACAGCCCAACAAAACGATATATAAACCACAGATATTTCTCGCGAGTAACGTTTTTCTGTGATGAATGTTTTGATTTGTGGCTGCGTACCACTTTGTTAATGACGTCATTCCACCGTCAGTCATTCAGTAAATTATCTCCAGCTTCACAAAAGCCGAAACTGATACGAAATGTATCTCTCCTACAGCTTTATCTATGCGATAGCCCATACTAATCACCAAGAAGTCGAAGAGTAGAAACT
Organism: Tachypleus tridentatus; assembly: GCF_004210375.1. NCBI lineage: Eukaryota > Metazoa > Arthropoda > Merostomata > Xiphosura > Limulidae > Tachypleus > Tachypleus tridentatus. The sequence continues at coordinate 18,422,003 of NC_134828.1, read as the reverse complement.
GCAGGCACTGCAGTATTATCCCGCTGTCTTTCTGACGTATATTTATTTTTGTCCATTTCTTCTTTTTTATTTTCAGTTGTCACTTTCACTTTGAGACTGGAAGTCTCCATTTGAATGGTGGGAAGTTCTTCCACTTCAAGTAAGATCTTTGTTGCGGTTCGCTGACGTCAGAATCAACTGTGAAAATCACCGAACCAGAAAGAGAAATAATAATTTTTGTTCTAATTTCAGTATCATGAAATTTAACCAGAAAAAAAAAGTCTTAACGTGGCAGATAAGAACAGGATAAATATGAAGGTGACAAATGTAAGGTTCGTGTGTGTGTTTGTGTTTTTCATATAGCAAAGCCACAAAGGGATATCTGCTCAGCCCACCGAGGGGAATCGAACCCCTGATTTTAGCGTTGTAAATCCGAAGACATACCGCTGTACTAGCGGGGTGCTCGTGTGTAGTTAATTTGAATAACGAAATATGTGTTTGAGGTTTGTTTTGAATTTCGCGCAAAGCTACACGAGAGCTATCTGCGATTTTTCTAAAGGTGTGTTTTTCTTTCACTTAAACAACGATAATAAAGCTAAGTGTTCAATTAAATAAAGCCACATTTCTTGGTTAAATACGACAAAAAGACTAAGTCACCTCATGTCATTTAATCACTATTTTAGAATAACTTCTTTCTTTAAATATATACAATTAATTAAATTTTATTTCAAACTATAAGACTTTATTTATTACATATAATAAGAAAAAATTAAAAATATGTAAACTCAATAAAACCACACGCGCAAACGTTTTGACTTGGTCTTTTAGTTATTAGTGCAAAACAATACGTAATACGTTATCTACGTTATGTCGACCACTGAGATCGAACCATGGATTCTTCCATTTTGAGCCCTCAAGCTTGCCGTTGAAACGCCTATTTATTATAAATTTAATATAACCTAACATAAAGAACCATTTACGACATAAGCCAGAATCCATACCAATCTAAAAATCAAATAAGTATATACTTAGAATAATGTGGACAAAACTCTGTGTGTCACCTTATTTTTAAGTGACCTGAAGTCAAAGAGATGAGAACAGAATAACAGTACAATCATACTTTGAACACACGTGAACCTTTTACTATTATTGTCGCTGCCCTTGTTACTACGGGAAGTATCAATGTGTGAGGTCCATGAGAGATCAAGACCTCTACGTTGGTGGGAAGTTACTTACAAAGATAAACCACTAAGTAATAAATGTAGGTTGTTTTTATATTACTGTTGTTTTAATGATACAAACGACCGGAAAAGAAACAGGTCAGAAAATGTTCAAATGATAAGGTTTGATAAGAACATAGACTTAAAGCAAGTGATTGGCTAAAAAACGTACCACACCCAAAGGCTTTGTATTCCACAGACCACAAAAGAACCCACGCCCGTGGTTAACAAAATAATCTCCTAACGAGTACAGTCCGAGAAGCGACACCTACAAAAAAAAAACAGATTTGTGTCAGATGTACATAGATACATTTTTACTTATAATATCCAATTAGGTTCCTCATACAATAACGAAAGTAAGTGTATCGTTTACCTTCTTAGTTCTATTGAAGAACACGGAAAGTACTTTGTAGTAATAACGTTTATACAACTTGTTTTGCAGTAATTAATACTTTTACAATTATATCAAAGTGTAATTTATTCTAGTCTGTCACTGTAATTACCAATTGATGGCTCATAGCGACAATGCAGAACCCAGCAGGATTTTAAAGGAACTTTGTTATAAGTGAGTCAGGAGTTCAATAGTTAGTACTTTGAAACTTATAATCCAGAGGATTTTATCCTGATTGAATAATCGAAATAGGATGAAAATTTGACATGAGGATGTGTGAAAAGATTTTCTCTTGAACTCTAAGGGTTCTCCATGACAAAGTATTGAAGTAACAGGTAGCATTGATATAATATAAGGTTTTGTAAGTGGCTCCTTAGTTAAATTACTTAGATAATAAGTAATTTGAAAGGAACGGTTTTGATCATTAAATATTTTTATTTTGTTTACCGATGTTTGTAATAGTAAGATTTGAGTTCAAAACTTGCTAATTTAAAGATAGTCTCTGGTGACTATTTTAGTCATAGATAACGCCTGGGGCGATCACCTGTCAATTTTGGTGTAGTTTCTAATGTTAGTCTAGTGTCAAAATGTATTTGATGTTGGTGGAATTATTCCAGTTAACCCTTTCCTGATATGTTTGCCCCAAGACAGATATTATCAAGAACTCCAATGATAAACTGATGGTTTAAGATCAGTGTACTTCTCAGTTAGTTATTGAAAACAACAGACAGCCTTCAGTAATTTAAGGAAACAGAGGGGTTCGCATAATAGTGTTCAAAATTATTTAGTTTGTTTAGTTTTTGAAAATGGAGAAATATGTTGAACCCCGATTCTTGAATTGCGTACGAGTCGAACGCCTTAAACCATCTGGCCATGCCGGGCCAAGTTCATGAGACAGCGATAAGTCTACGGATTTACATCGCTAAACATGGCCTAGCGCGTTAAGGCGTGCGCTTCGTACTCTGAGGGTCGCGGGTTCGCGCCCGAGTCGCGCCAAACATGCTCGCCCTCCCAGCCGTGGGGGCGTTATAATTTGACGGTCAATCCCACTATTCGTTGGTAAAAGAGTAGCCCAAGAGTTGGCGGTGGGTGGTGATGACTAGCAGCCTTCCCTCTAGTCTTACACTGCTAAATTAGGGACGGCTAGCACAGATAGCCCTCGAGTAGCTTTGTGCGAAATTCCAAACAACAGAAATTATACCAGCAGCGTTCGTCCTCAGCTAACTTGAGACGGGGGTTACGTGATGTTATTTGTATGTACTCTCCACCAAGCATGTTGTGAAGTACTGTTCTCGAGAGTACGTTTTATTCTTTAACTTCATTAGATATTGATATTATATATACACATAATAAATATAAAGTTTAAAAATCGAAATAAAACTGTGATGATAAAAACACTATGGATAACACTTATTATGGGTATTTTTCATGACACTTCCAGATACATTTAACCAAACAGACTGCATGTAGGCGATCAGTACAATGCCAAACACAAATCGTGTTTTAAACCACTTGAAGAACGAAACTAGGAATACAAACGATTATGACACAAAACAGCTTATCGCTAAGAATCACATAATATAGTTGTTTCAATTCTGTAAACCTTTCACAGAATTGTTAAAACTGAATTTCTTTTATACTAGAGCAGAACTGTGTGTGAAGTGGAAAAAACAAGTAATTATTCACTGTAATGAATCTTATGACGTGTGGGATTTCTTTGAGTAAGTAGGAAACATTCTCCAGTTTAACCGGCTGAAGTAGGTTTATTTCGAATTAGGCACGAAACTACAAGAGAGCTAACCGTTTCAACCATTCCTAATTTAGCAGTGATACGCCAGAGAAAAGGCAGTTAGTCAACAGTAATCAACTTTTGAACTATGCTTTTACCAATGAATAGTGAGATTTACTGTCACATTATATCTCTCCTTAGGCTGAAAGGAAGAGCATGTTTGGTAACGTTGATTAGAACCAGTAACCTCCACGTTGTGAGTCGAACACCCAAACTATAAGATTATCCCAGACAGAATGGATTTAATATACAGCAGATCCAACTGTTCATTAGCGTATTCACGAGCCTAACATAACAGATTAGCTGTTTGAATCCTGTCATTATCAGTTTAGCATAAGGGTTGTTATTTAGATAGTCATAAAGCGCTGGTGTTAAATGTTTGAGTTTTAAAAGCAATAATTTGTTGCAGGCTTCCTTATATAACTGTTTACCAGTCATTTGTCCGGCGTGGCCAGATGGTTAAGGCACTGGACTCGTAGTCTGAAGTTCTAATCTTTGATAATCGTCCCTAATTTAGCAGTGTAAGACTAGGGGAAAGGCAGCTAGTCATCAACACCCACCGTCGACTATTGGGCTACTCTTCTACCAAAGGCCCCCCGCTAGTACAGCGGTATGTCTCCGGATTTACAACGCTAAAATTCGATTCCCCTCGGTGGGCTGAGCAGATAGCCCTTTGTGGCTTTGCTATAAGAAAAACACACACACTTTACCAAGGATTAGTGGGATTGATTGTTACAATATACGCCTTCACGGCTGAGACGGCGAGCATGTTTAGTGGGATGGGGATTCGAACCCGCGACCCTCAGATTACGAGTCGAACGCCTTAAACCACCTGGTTATGCTTATTATTATAAATATTTTATTCGATATTTTTACTCTTGTAAATAATTTAGATTCTGTAAAAGATATTCCATACATTCAAATGTCCTCACTAGTACAGCGGTAAGTCTACGGATTTACAACGCTAAAATCAGGGGTTCGATTCCCCTCAGTGGGCTCAGCAGATAGCCCAATGTGGCTTTGCTATAAGAAAAGCACAAACACATTGAACAGGATTAAAACATGGCTATCGAAACAGAATGCAAAACCATTTATTATTTTTCAAGCGAATTACGTTTTATGTAAGAAACTTAACTGTAAGAAACGTGGCCACGTCAATGCCCTGGTACTTTAAAAAACGGGACATCTTAACTGTAGTCATGAAGCGTCTTTCAACCATATCGATTTCAACAGAACAATGAACAATGTGGGCGAATAAAGTGTAGGCTTGTCTCATGTTTCACGAGCTGTTTTCATACAGAGGCGTCTGTTATGATCTTGTCTCTTTTGTCTTGGAAGATTTACTTACCGTGGGAAAACAACTCAACTAAACCAAACGAAATTCTACACGTTAACTTATAAGTTGATTCTAAATAGTCTGATAAACAGGTAACAAAATCTAGGTATCTTTGTTTTAACCAAAATCTACCTAAATTTCAAATACACGTTAAGAATAAATACAAACAAGGATATTCTAAAACACGTGCATCGTAAGTAATTCTGAAAATAATTAATTTCCTTGCTTGGTCATCTGGCAAGAAGTTTTGTTGTGACCTCACTTTCAAAGGATTTGTTTGTTTTAAATTTCATACAAAGCTACATGAGGGCTGTTTACGTTAGCCGTCCCTAATTTAGTAACGTCAGACTAGAGGGAAGACAGCTAGTCATCACTACCCACCGCTAACTCTTGGGCTACTCTTTTACCAACGAATAGTGGGATTGACCGTCACATTATAACGCCCTTACGGCTGAAAGGGCGAGCATGTATGGTGCGACGGAGATTCGAACCCGCGTCCCTCGGATTACGAGTCGAGTTCCTTAACCACCTGGCCATGCCGGGGCCTTTAAAAGGAATAAGGTAAAATGTCCTTGAAATGTAAAACAATAGATCAGTGATGTAATAACAATAATATAAATAACTATTTTACACGCAGAAGTCGGAAACGAATATCTGTGTGGGGTGAAGGGGCAAAGTTGTAGATGAAATAGGCTTGAAAGTAAGGATTTTTGGGGATGTTCCCCTTAAAATTATATAATTAGAGTGCTAACTTAGGCTTATTTTGACGCAGCGAAAGTCAAGATATGATGAAAATTTTGTCAGAAAGAAAACATTAATTTGAAAAGAAGCAGTTTAATGAACCGCATGTTCGTACACGTAATTTATCTTTTATCTCATTCTCTCTATCTTCGCCTACTATGTCATTTCAAAAAGGTGGCGCTGTGAACAACAACTGTTTAACTGAACAATATATCACATTCATACTTATTTATAATTTAACATCTTATACAACAGTACTTATAACTGAGGAGTGGAGTAGAGAGGTAGTGTTATTCGATTTGTTTGTGAACAAACAATGTCTAGCAGCGACATCTTTTGACAGCAATGTTGTTATTTTTCTTTTCTTAACAATTAATGGTTTGATTTTTGAATCGCTGTCGAGATTATTGATTCCCGTTTTAAACGCTTGTAATATGTCATGACTACCACTGCTGTCTGCAAGCTAATTATAAAACTTAGTTAATTATACGAACTTTAACGGTTTTTGTTTGTTCGAAATTAAGCACAAAGCTACACAATGAATTATCTGTACACTGCCCACTACTGCTATCGAAACCCGGTTTCTAGCGAGGTGAGTCCACAGAGGTAGCACTGTGCTACTGTGAGGGGAGTTGGTTTTTTTTAAAGATTAAACTTACCCTTCCATTCCAACGAATATCTGGAAACACCAATCAAAACAAAATTGTCCGAATAACTTATCCTACTCATCTCGCACTCGACTCGTAATCCTAGGGTCGCGGGTTCGAGCCTCCGTCACACAAAACATGCTCGCCCTTTCAGCTGTGGGAGCGTTATAATGTGACGATCAATCCCACTATTCGTTGGCAAAAGAGTAGTCCAAGAGTTGGCGGCGGGTTGTGATGACTAGCCGTCTTCCATTTAGTCTTACATTACTAAATTAGGGACGGCTAGCGCAGATAGCCCTCGTGTAGCTTTGCGCGAAATTCAAAACAAACCAAACCTATTCATCTTTGATATCATCTTACAAGAATTAGAAACGTTATTAAAATTAATTAACCGTTAATATTACTATAGTTTCTCATCTATCCAAGCTGTTAATATTACTTTAGGTTCTCATATATCCAAGCTGTTAATATTACTGTAGGTTCTCATCTATCCAAGCTGTTAATATTACTTTAGTTTCTCATCTATCCAAGCTGTTAATATTACTGTAGGTTCTCATCTATCCAAACTGTTAATATTACTATAGGTTCTCATCTATCCAAGCTGTTAATATTACTATAGGTTTTCATCTATCTAAGCTGTTAATATTACTGTAGGTTCTCATCTATCCAAGCTGTTAATATTACTGTAGGTTCCCATATATCCAAGCTGTTAATATTACTGTAGGTTCTCATCTATCCAAGCTGTTAATATTACTATAGGTTTTCATCTATCTAAGCTGTTAATATTACTGTAGGTTCTCATCTATCCAAGCTGTTAATATTACTCTTGGTTCTCATATATCCAAGCTGTTAATATTACTGTAGGTTCTCATCTATCCAAGCTGTTAATATTACTATAGGTTTTCATCTATCTAAGCTGTTAATATTACTGTAGGTTCTCATCTATCCAAGCTGTTAATATTACTTTAGGTTCTCATATATCCAAGCTGTTAATATTACTGTAGGTTCTCATCTATCCAAGCTGTTAATATTACTGTAGGTTCTCATCTATCCAAGCTGTTAACATTACTCTTGGTTCTCATATATCCAAGCTGTTAATATTACTGTAGGTTCTCATCTATCCAAGCTGTTAATATTACTATAGGTTCTCATCTATCCAATCTGTTAATATTACTCTTGGTTCTCATCCATCCAATCTGTTAATATTACTGTAGGTTCTCATCTATCCATTTTGTTAATATTACTTTAGGTTCTCATCTATCCAAGCTGTTAATATTACTCTTGGTTCTCATCTATCTAAGCCGTTAATATTACTCTTGGTTCTCATTTATCCAAGCTGTTAATATTACTATAGGTTCTCATCTATCCAAGCTGTTAATATTACTGTAGGTTCTCATCTATCCAAGCTGTTAATATTACTATAGGTTCTCATCTATTCAAGCTGTTAATATTACTGTGGGTTCTCATCTATCCAAGCTGTTAATATTACTGTAGGTTCTCATCTATCCAATCTGTTAATATTACTGTAGGTTCTCATCTATCCAAGCTGTTAATATTACTGTAGGTTCTCATCTATCCAATCTGTTAATATTACTGTAGGTTCTCATCTATCTAAGCCGTTAATATTACTCTTGGTTCTCATATATCCAAGCTGTTAATATTACTATAGGTTCTCATCTATTCAAGCTGTTAATATTACTGTAGGTTCTCATCTATCCAAGCTGTTAATATTACGATAGATTCTCATCTATTCAAGCTGTTAATATTACTATAGGTTTTCATCTATCCAAGCTGTTAATATTACTGTAGGTTCTCATATATCCAAGCTGTTAATATTACTGTAGGTTCTCATCTATCCAAGCTGTTAATATTACTGTAGGTTCTCATCTATCCAAGCTGTTAATATTACTGTAGGTTCTCATCTATCCAAGCTGTTAATATTACCATAGGTTCTCATCTATCCAAGCTGTTAATATTACTATATATTTTCATCTATCCAAGCTGTTCCTACCTTCTATCCTACCTTTCTTTTCTCAAGATAAAATGTGTTAAAAGTATTGGCGGTGGGTGGTGATGACTAGCTGCCTTCCCTCTGGTCTTACACTTCTAAATTAGGGACGGCTAGCACAGATAGCCCTCGAGTAGCTTTGTGCGAAATTCCAAAACAAACAAACAAAACTACCATAAAGTCTAACTTATCTGTTGCCTGAACTTCTCTGCATAACAGTGAAGTCTTCTTATAAAACCAGATATGTTTGAACAGTTTACTGTTTACATTTGGTTAAAGTTTATATTCACGACTGGCGGAGTTTCGAAGGATATTGTATACAAACTCCTGAAGCTAATACAACCCTAAATTTAAACTCAAACCATCGAGAGAGTGTTTTCTTAGTAAATATTCCATAATGTTTAGAATCTGTTTAAAGACATGTTTATTGCAAGTTAATAGTATCATAAGATATCCTTACTTATATTCGGTTTCATTGTAGTAACCTTCATCTGAGCTCTTTTCTACATGTGAATATAATTTTTTCATGTTATTAGTAATTACATATAATTACATCTTTTAGCCGTCCCTAATTTAGAAGTGTAAGACTAGAGGGAAGGCAGCTAGTCATCACCACCCACCGCCAACTCTTGGGCTACTCTTTTACCAACGAAAAGTGGGATTGACAGTAACATTATAACGCCCCACGGCTGGGAGGGCGAGCATGTTTGGCGCGACTCGGGCGTGAACCCGCGACCGTCAGATTACGAAGCGCACGCCTTAACGCGCTAGGCCATGCCAGGCCCCAACTCTTTAACAAATTTCAGGGATCAGATCAGTTTCGTGCAATTTGCGTAACAAGGTAACAGTTTACACGTGTCATGCAACCGCATGAATAAACACCTCGTCATTTCCCATTGACCACAGATAAGTTGGACTTTATGGTAGTAAACTGACACTTTGTTAGAAAGTCTTAAAGACATGCTATGAACATTTCCACTAGTTTAAAGTTCGTCACATGAATATGTAAAGAATGACATTTGTTTCATCCACTGATACTATGAAAGTCGTTAGGATGTCTTGTGATACAAATACAATTCGTTTTTAAGCAAATTAAAATAGCAATATTCTACGGTATACAATACGTAAAAAAATACTTCATAAGAATGAATTGAAGTTTATTATTAAATGATCCATACGTTAAAAAACTTTCTTTAAACGCACTGACAAATGTAAACAACAATAACATACAAGGCTTAAAGAGATCAGCGATATACTCTAGTTAACAGAATACAGCCCAACAAAACGATATATAAACCACAGATATTTCTCGCGAGTAACGTTTTTCTGTGATGAATGTTTTGATTTGTGGCTGCGTACCACTTTGTTAATGACGTCATTCCACCGTCAGTCATTCAGTAAATTATCTCCAGCTTCACAAAGCCGAAACTGATACGAAATGTATCTCTCCTACAGCTTTATCTATGCGATAGCCCATACTAATCACCAAGAAGTCGAAGAGTAGAAACTGCAGGCACTGCAGTATTATCCCGCTGTCTTTCTGACGTATATTTATTTTTGTCCATTTCTTCTTTTTTATTTTCAGTTGTCACTTTCACTTTGAGACTGGAAGTCTCCATTTGAATGGTGGGAAGTTCTTCCACTTCAAGTAAGATCTTTGTTGCGGTTCGCTGACGTCAGAATCAACTGTGAAAATCACCGAACCAGAAAGAGAAATAATAATTTTTGTTCTAATTTCAGTATCATGAAATTTAACCAGAAAAAAAAAGTCTTAACGTGGCAGATAAGAACAGGATAAATATGAAGGTGACAAATGTAAGGTTCGTGTGTGTGTTTGTGTTTTTCATATAGCAAAGCCACAAAGGGATATCTGCTCAGCCCACCGAGGGGAATCGAACCCCTGATTTTAGCGTTGTAAATCCGAAGACATACCGCTGTACTAGCGGGGTGCTCGTGTGTAGTTAATTTGAATAACGAAATATGTGTTTGAGGTTTGTTTTGAATTTCGCGCAAAGCTACACGACAGCTATCTGCGATTTTTCTAAAGGTGTGTTTTTCTTTCACTTAAACAACGATAATAAAGCTAAGTGTTCAATTAAATAAAGCCACATTTCTTGGTTAAATACGACAAAAAGACTAAGTCACCTCATGTCATTTAATCACTATTTTAGAATAACTTCTTTCTTTAAATATATACAATTAATTAAATTTTATTTCAAACTATAAGACTTTATTTATTACATATAATAAGAAAAAATTAAAAATATGTAAACCCAATAAAACCACACGCGCAAACTTTTGACTTGGTCTTTTAGTTATTAGTGCAAAACAATACGTAATACGTTATCTACGTTATGTCGACCACTGAGATCGAACCATGGATTCTTCCATTTTGAGCCCTCAAGCTTGCCGTTGAAACGCCTATTTATTATAAATTTAATATAACCTAACATAAAGAACCATTTACGACATAAGCCAGAATCCATACCAATCTAAAAATCAAATAAGTATATACTTAGAATAATGTGGACAAAACTCTGTGTGTCACCTTATTTTTAAGTGACCTGAAGTCAAAGAGATGAGAACAGAATAACAGTACAATCATACTTTGAACACACGTGAACCTTTTACTATTATTGTCGCTGCCCTTGTTACTACGGGAAGTATCAATGTGTGAGGTCCATGAGAGATCAAGACCTCTACGTTGGTGGGAAGTTACTTACAAAGATAAACCACTAAGTAATAAATGTAGGTTGTTTTCATATTACTGTTGTTTTAATGATACAAACGACCGGAAAAGAAACAGGTCAGAAAATGTTCAAATGATAAGGTTTGATAAGAACATAGACTTAAAGCAAGTGATTGGCTAAAAACGTACCACACCCAAAGGCTTTGTATTCCACAGACCACAAAAGAACCCACGCCCGTGGTTAACAAAATAATCTCCTAACGAGTACAGTCCGAGAAGCGACACCTACAAAAAAAAAACAGATTTGTGTCAGATGTACATAGATACATTTTTACTTATAATATCCAATTAGGTTCCTCATACAATAACGAAAGTAAGTGTATCGTTTACCTTCTTAGTTCTATTGAAGAACACGGAAAGTACTTTGTAGTAATAACGTTTATACAACTTGTTTTGCAGTAATTAATACTTTTACAATTATATCAAAGTGTAATTTATTCTAGTCTGTCACTGTAATTACCAATTGATGGCTCATAGCGACAATGCAGAACCCAGCAGGATTTTAAAGGAACTTTGTTATAAGTGAGTCAGGAGTTCAATAGTTAGTACTTTGAAACTTATAATCCAGAGGATTTTATCCTGATTGAATAATCGAAATAGGATGAAAATTTGACATGAGGATGTGTGAAAAGATTTTCTCTTGAACTCTAAGGGTTCTCCATGACAAAGTATTGAAGTAACAGGTAGCATTGATATAATATAAGGTTTTGTAAGTGGCTCCTTAGTTAAATTACTTAGATAATAAGTAATTTGAAAGGAACGGTTTTGATCATTAAATATTTTTATTTTGTTTACCGATGTTTGTAATAGTAAGATTTGAGTTCAAAACTTGCTAATTTAAAGATAGTCTCTGGTGACTATTTTAGTCATAGATAACGCCTGGGGCGATCACCTGTCAATTTTGGTGTAGTTTCTAATGTTAGTCTAGTGTCAAAATGTATTTGATGTTGGTGGAATTATTCCAGTTAACCCTTTCCTGATATGTTTGCCCCAAGACAGATATTATCAAGAACTCCAATGATAAACTGATGGTTTAAGATCAGTGTACTTCTCAGTTAGTTATTGAAAACAACAGACAGCCTTCAGTAATTTAAGGAAACAGAGGGGTTCGCATAATAGTGTTCAAAATTATTTAGTTTGTTTAGTTTTTGAAAATGGAGAAATATGTTGAACCCCGATTCTTGAATTGCGTACGAGTCGAACGCCTTAAACCATCTGGCCATGCCGGGCCAAGTTCATGAGACAGCGATAAGTCTACGGATTTACATCGCTAAACATGGCCTAGCGCGTTAAGGCGTGCGCTTCGTAATCTGAGGGTCGCGGGTTCGCGCCCGAGTCGCGCCAAACATGCTCGCCCTCCCAGCCGTGGGGGCGTTATAATGTGACGGTCAATCCCACTTTTCGTTGGTAAAAGAGTAGCCCAAGAGTTGGCGGTGGGTGGTGATGACTAGCTGCCTTCCCTCTAGTCTTACACTGCTAAATTAGGGACGGCTAGCACAGATAGACCTCGAGTAGCTTTGTGCGAAATTCCAAAACAAAAAACAAAAAATACATCGCTAAAATCACGGGTTCGATTCCTCGTTAAGCAGAGCAGAGATACCGTTGTGGCTTTAATATAAGAAAAAACACACAATAAAACGCAAGTAAAATTATTGGGAACCACTATTGCACACTTAATATGTCATTCTCTCTTTGATGTGTACATATATTAATAATACTGATTTCTCTCTTTAGAAAAGAAAACATTTAAAGCCGAAAATATCGTTAATAACATGTGTGGATTTGCGATTTTGTGGTAGTAAAGCCACACCGGACAATCAAATTGAATGTGCCCGACATGACCAGGTGGGTTAAGGCGTCGACTCGTAATCCCAGGCTCGCAATTTCAGCCGTGGGAGCGTTATAATGTGACAATCAATCCAACTATTAGTTGGTAAAAGAGTAGCCCAAGAGTTGGCGGTGAGTGGTGATGACTAGCTGCCTTCCCTATAGTCTTACGCTGCTAAATTAGGGACGGTTAACGCAGATAGCCCTCGATTAACTTTGGGCGAAATTCAAAAAACAACAAACAAATTGATTATAGCGTTGTTAATCCGTAGATTTAATACTGAAGTTAATGTTAATATTAGATGTACTTTACTTAATTATATATAGTAACATATATATATATATATATGTTTACATATCTGTACTTATAGAAAGCAAGAAAAAACTTTAACTCTCTCTCACTTATATCAAATTTATAAGTCATTACCTTACACATAAATTTACGTGATTCTAGTCAGAATAAATATATCTTACCCTTGATGCATAAGATATTAAATAATACTGTCTACAATATGTCATTTATTTTATTTCTTATTTGTACTTTCAATTTGATTTAAAATGTTATTTGCGTTAAAATTGGCAGAATTTACCAGACGTAAGCAAGTTACAGTTTCAACTTAATACCGCCCCAAGTGGCACAATTATATAATTGTGGACTTCCAACCCTAAAAACTGGGTTTTATATTTGCGGTGGGCGGAGCACAGATAGTCATTAGTGTAGCTTGGTGCTTAGTTACGAATAGATAAACAAACTGTGAGCTTGTAAAAATAATGACATCATATAAATAATCTCGAAAGACAGGCGACCATGACCAAAATAAAACCCACACTAACACTAGCTACAAATAACTAAGCCTTAAATTCCCCTGTGACGCTAAAAGGGAAAAATAAATGAAAGAGGGGCTAACACATATCATGTGTTAGTGACATCTAGCGGTACACTTCGTTATTATTCGTCAGGAACTGTCAGTTACTCAGAACAGAAAATTAAGTATCATATAATTACATTAATTAAAAAATACGTAAAATACACATACACATATGTATGTATTTATGTTAAACCACCCAGTAATCTGGTGTGTTACGTATATAATATAACAAGAAGTTTCCTTTCAAAATCAACTCTATACTTACTGTATAGTAAGCCCCATCGAATCTGTACACACGTTTGTCTTAAGTATTTGTGTATAAGTAAAATGTCTGTGGGACAATGACAAATGGGTTAATACGATTCACACAAATATAAATTGAGAAAAAATGTAATTGATATTGTAGTTAATCGTTTTAAAAATAGTCTACACTTTATAATTTAAAAAGTTCATAAATAAAATTCCGTTCACAGGTTAAAGACAACATTTCTTCTGATTTAACTGGTAAATTCTGAGACCTTCCACTTAATTTTACACTAAATATCAGTTACGTATTCAACCCATTTCTTTTCCTCGGCATGGCCAGGTGGCAAAGGCATTCCACTCGATAACCGACGATCGCGGATTCGAATCCCTGTCACACTAAACATACTCGCCCTTTCAGCTATGTGGGGGCGTCATAATGTGACGATCCATCCCACTATGGGTTGGTAAAAGAGTAGCCCAAGGGTTGGCGGTGGGTGGTGATGACTAGCTGCTTTTCCTCTAGTGACCCTCAGATTACGAGTGGAACGTTTTTACCCACCTGGCCTTGCCGGACCTTGAGAAGAAGGTTGTAACTATATGGCAAATATTTCGGTCCTGGAAGGAACTGGATGTCATTAGTATTTATCTTCTGACTCTAAGATGTGTTTCTTGTTCATCGTTCTGATAAACAAACATGCACATGTGTGTGTGTGTGTTGAGAATTACTAAAATAAATCAGTTTAAAAATATAAATCTACGTAAACCGATAAATACCAACGTAGGATATACATTCGTTATCAGTCACTGCAGAATGTAACATAATTGCGCTTTTTTATCTCTCTTTCTCTAAAGCTATGCGTTTAATCGTTCAGCGTTTATTTTTGAGAAAAGTGTTAGGTTACTTTTCTGTCATCAAGCGATTCTCAAAGTCTCGACACCAACGCCATCTGTGGCTGACTGTTGAGAGAATCATGACCGTATATTGTTGACAGACGTGATGCCAGTCTGCACGTGGTGCACAAAACGGTTCGTGATTATTTGAGGTTTATCACCCGTGTGCGGACGTGCTACAAATAGTTTGAGCAGATCTGAACAGATAAGTTGAAAACATTTCAAAGTGGGCTTCTTTTTATATATATATATATATATTCTTTCTTCTAGTACTAAAATCGTGTTTGTACTTATTACATGTTGTGTCAAAAACGCCGAGATGACAATTATCCTTGACACTAATTTTCACTGTTCTTCAGTTTTCACGAAACCCGTTTCTTTCGAACACACACTTACAAGATGAAACAGCATACGCGGGTTTGGTTTGTTTGGAATTTCGCGCAAAGCTACACGAGGGCTATCTGCGCTAGCCATCCTTAATTTAGCAGTGTAACAGTGTAGTTATTACTACCCACCGCCAATTCTTAGGCTGCTATTTTATTTTACCAAAGAATAGTAGGATTGACCGTCACTTATAACGCCCCCACGGCTGAAAGAGGCCAACATGTTTGGTGTAGCGAGGATTCGAACTCGCGACCCTCACATTACGAATCAGGCGCCCTAACCACCTAGCCACGCCGGGTCCCATATGTAGCTTTGCGCAAAAGTTTCAAACAAACATTTTGCTATTTTCACGTAACAATATTTGTACAAACATCCAATTCGCTACCACTATGAGTTTATGTGAGACAATTTTCATATTAAAAACTCTACAATAGGGTGTTTGTAAATAATTGTTTTATGGCCTCAATAAACACAAACAGTTTTGTTACGTTAAATATCTCAATCATTAAGTTTCATAACAAGTTTACAGTAAATAATTCTGAAGTAATAATTCTCGTCTTGTTTACGTTTATTCTTAGTGGCGGAGCTCCAAGTCTGAGGACTTATAAAGGTAAATATTGAGTTTCAATACCCGCGATGAACAGCGCAGAGATAGCTCATTGCGTAGCTTTGTGTTTAAAAATTATGATCAAAAATTAAGAAAATTTTACGTGTGAATAATTCAGGATAATTATCATTCAAATCATTTTCTGAGGCAAATATGACCGAGACCGTAACTGAGTTTCACTTCTCTAAATATATTATGCTATTGTAGAACTAAATACATTATCTAGATGGAATCTTTACGTAATATTAATAAAAATAAAAAAATAAAATTATTTAATATTTTACTTAATATATTATTTATCATATTTCTGTCAAAATATTAGCATTTTTATTTGACTAAAATTACATATGAAGGGCGTATGAGTAAAACTAAATACCTACACATATATTTGTATTTGTGTATATTTTGTAATGAATGTGTTAATTACAGCTCTTCTTCTATCAATATTATCCTCGGTAGTTTGTTTGTTTGATTTTGAATTTCACGCAAAGCTACTCGAAGGCTATCTGCGCTAGCCGCCTCTAATTTAGCACTGTAAGATTAGAGGAAAGGCAACTAATTATCACCACCCATCGCCAAATCTTGGGCTACTCTTTTACCAACGAATAGTGGGATTGATCGTTACTTTATAACGTCCCCACGGCTGAAAGGACGAACATTTTGGTATGACGCTCGAATTTGGAATCTAGTGCCTTAATCTTCAGCAGATAACAGAGTTTGTTCGCTTGTTTTGGAGCAAAATCACAATAAGCCATCTGTTGTGTCCATCGCGGGCATTCGAACCTCGGATCTTAGCGTTGTAAAGGTCTTAATGTTACCGTTGTTATACCAACTGAGAGTTGACAGAAAAATGTTTAAAATGCTTATTGGCACATTCAAAATAGAAACGTTATTCTGTAAATATCTTGCTGAAATTGTTGGTTTATTTAATTTGTCTGTTCTACCCTATCAAAGCAGTTAGTGTCCAGATTTGGTTATATCTATACACTTCTTAACATTACAAACCGCTAGAGAAATGTTATATTATGATCAATCAACCTGGGAAACTTCAACCATATCTTGCAACATGGGAAACTTCAACCACATTTTGCAACATGGGAAACTTCAACCACATCTTGCAACATGGGAAACTTCAACCATATCTGCAACATGGGAAACTTCAACCACATCTTGCAATATGGCAAACTTCAACCACATCTTCCACCATGGCAAGCCTCAACCATATCCTGCATTATGGTAAACCTCAACCACAATCTAGTTAATAAATAAACCAATTAATGTATGAAATAAATAACATATAAACTAATTAATGTATGAAATACTTAATATATAAACTAATTAATGTATGAAATAATTAATATATAAACTAATTAACGTATGATCTAACTAATATATGAACTAAATATAAGAATGAATTAATGTGTGAAATAGTTAATGTGTGAACTAATTAATACATGAATAATTAATTTATAAACTAATTAATGAATGAATTAATTAATATATAAACTAATTAGTGTGTGGAATAATTAATGTATGAAGTAATTAATATATAAACTAACTATTGTATTAAATAATTAATACGTGAAGTAATTAATGTAAGAAATTATTAACATATAACTAATTAATGTATGAAATATTTAACATATGAACAAATTAAAGTATGGACTAATTAATATATTAACTAAATATATGAAATAACTAATGTTCTAATTAGAATAATATGCAAATTAGCTTCTTTTTGTTCAGAAATATTTATATACAAAGGTTAACGCGTTCTAACACAGAAATTTAATAAGCTGTCTTATAACCTTGTGAAAAAAGTTTAAAATATTTCTTAAATATTGAAAGACAATAAGTAATACATTCTATGTTTGTCTTACCAGTAAAGTTAGATCAGTGTGTAATAGTGTTCTTAGACCACTGAGCAGCAGTGTTCTTAGATCAGTATATAGTAGTGTGTTCTCAGATCAGTGTGTAGTAGTATTCTTATACCACTGTGTAGTAGTGTTCTTAGACCACTGTGTAGTAGTGTTTTTAAATCAGTGTGTGGTAGTGTTCTTATACCACTGTGTAGTAGTGTTCTTATACCACTGTGTAGTAGTGGTCTTAGACCACTGTGTAGTAGTGTTCTCAGATCAGTGTGTGGTAGTGTTCTTATACCACTGTGTAGTAGTGTTCTTAGATCAGTGTGTAGTAGTGTTCGTATACCACTGTGTAGTAGTGTTCTTATACCACTGTGTAGTAGTGGTCTTAGACCACTGTGTAGTAGTGTTCTCAGATCAGTGTGTGGTAGTGTTCTTATACCACTGTGTAGTAGTGTTCTTAGATCAGTGTGTAGTAGTGTTCTTATACCACTGTGTAGTAGTGTTCTTAGACCAGTGTGTAGTAGTGTTCTCAGATCAGTGTGTAGTAGTGTTCTTAGACCACTGTGTAGTAGTGTTCTTATACCACTGTGTAGTAGTGGTCTTAGACCACTGTGTAGTAGTGTTCTCAGATCAGTGTGTGGTAGTGTTCTTATACCACTGTGTAGTAGTGTTCTTATACCACTGTGTAGTAGTGTTCTTATACCACTGTGTAGTAGTGGTCTTAGACCAGTGTGTAGTAGTGTTCTTATACCACTGTGTAGTAGTGGTCTTAGACCACTGTGTAGTAGTGTTCTCAGATCAGTGTGTAGTAGTGTTCTTATACCACTGTGTAGTAGTGTTCTTAGACCACTGTGTAGTAGTGTTCTTATACCACTGTGTAGTAGTGTTCTTAGATCAGTGTGTAGTAGTGTTCTTATACCACTGTGTAGTAGTGTTCTTAGATCAGTGTGTAGTAGTGTTTTTATACCACTGTGTAGTAGTGTTCTTAGATCAGTGTGTAGTAGTGTTTTTATACCCCTGTGTAGTAGTGTTCTTAGACCACTGTGTAGTAGTGTTCTCAGATCAGTGTGTAGTAGTGTTCTTATACCACTGTGTAGTAGTGTTCTTAGATCAGTGTGTGGTAGTGTTCTTATACCACTGTGTAGTAGTGGTCTTAGATCAGTGTGTGGTAGTGTTCTTATACCACTGTGTAGTAGTGGTCTTAGATCAGTGTGTGGTAGTGTTCTTATACCACTGTGTAGTAGTGTTCTTAGACCAGTGTGTAGTAGTGTTCTCAGATCAGTGTGTAGTAGTGTTCTTAGACCACTGTGTAGTAGTGTTCTTAGATCAGTGTGTAGTAGTGTTTTTATACCCCTGTGTAGTAGTGTTCTTAGACCACTGTGTAGTAGTGTTCTCAGATCAGTGTGTAGTAGTGTTCTTATACCACTGTGTAGTAGTGTTCTTAGACCACTGTGTAGTAGTGTTCTTATACCACTGTGTAGTAGTGTTCTTAGATCAGTGTGTAGTAGTGTTCTTATACCACTGTGTAGTAGTGTTCTTAGATCAGTGTGTAGTAGTGTTTTTATACCACTGTGTAGTAGTGTTCTTATACTACTGTGTAGTAGTGTTCTTAGATCAGTGTGTAGTAGTGTTCTTAGACCACTGTGTAGTAGTGTTCTTAGATCAGTGTGTAGTAGTGTTCTTATACCACTGTGTAGTAGTGTTCTTAGATCAGTGTGTGGTAGTGTTCTTATACCACTGTGTAGTAGTGGTCTTAGATCAGTGTGTGGTAGTGTTCTTATACCACTGTGTAGTAGTGGTCTTAGATCAGTGTGTGGTAGTGTTCTTATACCACTGTGTAGTAGTGGTCTTAGATCAGTGTGTGGTAGTGTTCTTATATCACTGTGTAGTAGTGTTCTTATACCACTGTGTAGTAGTGTTCTTATATCACTGTGTAGTAGTGTTCTTAGACCACTGTGTAGTAGTGTTCTTATACCACTGTGTAGTAGTGTTCTTAGATCAGTGTGTAGTAGTGTTCTTATACCACTGTGTAGTAGTGTTCTTAGATCAGTGTGTGGTAGTGTTCTTATACCACTGTGTAGTAGTGGTCTTAGATCAGTGTGTGGTAGTGTTCTTATACCACTGTGTAGTAGTGGTCTTAGATCAGTGTGTGGTAGTGTTCTTATATCACTGTGTAGTAGTGTTCTTATACCACTGTGTAGTAGTGTTCTTATACCACTGTGTAGTAGTGTTCTTATATCACTGTGTAGTAGTGTTCTTATACCACTGTGTAGTAGTGTTCTCAGATCAGTGTGTGGTAGTGTTCTTATACCACTGTGTAGTAGTGTTCTTATACCACTGTGTAGTAGTGGTCTTAGACCACTGTGTAGTAGTGTTCTCAGATCAGTGTGTGGTAGTGTTCTTATACCACTGTGTAGTAGTGTTCTTATACCACTGTGTAGTAGTGTTCTTATACCACTGTGTAGTAGTGTTCTTATACCACTGTGTAGTAGTGTTCTTAGATCAGTGTGTAGTAGTGTTTTTATACCACTGTGTAGTAGTGTTCTTAGATCAGTGTGTAGTAGTGTTCTTATACCACTGTGTAGTAGTGTTCTTATACCACTGTGTAGTAGTGTTCTTAGATCAGTGTGTAGTAGTGTTTTTATACCACTGTGTAGTAGTGTTCTTAGACCAGTGTGTAGTAGTGTTCTTAGACCAGTGTGTAGTAGTGTTCTTATACCACTGTGTAGTAGTGTTCTTATACCACTGTGTAGTAGTGTTCTTATACCACTGTGTAGTAGTGTTCTTAGACCAGTGTGTAGTAGTGTTCTTAGACCAGTGTGTAGTAGTGTTCTTATACCACTGTGTAGTAGTGTTCTTATACCACTGTGTAGTAGTGTTCTTAGATCAGTGTGTAGTAGTGTTCTTAGACCAGTGTGTAGTAGTGTTCTTAGACCAGTGTGTAGTAGTGTTCTTAGACCAGTGTGTAGTAGTGTTCCTATACCACTGTGTAGTAGTATTCTTATACCAGTGTGTAGTAGTGTTCTTATACCAGTGTGTAGTAGTGTTCTTATACCACTGTGTAGTAGTGGTCTTAGATCAGTGTGTAGTAGTGTTTTTATACCCCTGTGTAGTAGTGTTTTTATACCACTGTGTAGTAGTGTTCTTATACCACTGTGTAGTAGTGTTCTTATATCACTGTGTAGTAGTGTTCTTATACCACTGTGTAGTAGTGTTCTCAGATCAGTGTGTGGTAGTGTTCTTATACCACTGTGTAGTAGTGGTCTTAGATCAGTGTGTGGTAGTGTTCTTATACCACTGTGTAGTAGTGTTCTCAGATCAGTGTGTGGTAGTGTTCTTATACCACTGTGTAGTAGTGTTCTTATACCACTGTGTAGTAGTGGTCTTATACCACTGTGTAGTAGTGGTCTTAGATCAGTGTGTGATAGTGTTCTTATATCACTGTGTAGTAGTGTTCTTATACCACTGTGTAGTAGTGTTCTTATACCACTGTGTAGTAGTGTTCTTATATCACTGTGTAGTAGTGTTCTTATACCACTGTGTAGTAGTGTTCTCAGATCAGTGTGTGGTAGTGTTCTTATACCACTGTGTAGTAGTGTTCTTATACCACTGTGTAGTATTGGTCTTAGACCACTGTGTAGTAGTGTTCTCAGATCAGTGTGTGGTAGTGTTCTTATACCACTGTGTAGTAGTGTTCTTATACCACTGTGTAGTAGTGTTCTTATACCACTGTGTAGTAGTGTTCTTATACCACTGTGTAGTAGTGTTCTTATACCACTGTGTAGTAGTGTTCTTAGATCAGTGTGTAGTAGTGTTTTTATACCACTGTGTAGTAGTGTTCTTAGATCAGTGTGTAGTAGTGTTCTTATACCACTGTGTAGTAGTGTTCTTATACCACTGTGTAGTAGTGTTCTTAGATCAGTGTGTAGTAGTGTTTTTATACCACTGTGTAGTAGTGTTCTTAGATCAGTGTGTAGTAGTGTTCTTATACCACTGTGTAGTAGTGTTCTTATACCACTGTGTGGTAGTGTTCTTATACCACTGTGTAGTAGTGTTCTTATACCACTGTGTAGTAGTGTTCTCAGATCAGTGTGTGGTAGTGTTCTTATACCACTGTGTAGTAGTGGTCTTAGATCAGTGTGTGGTAGTGTTCTTATACCACTGTGTAGTAGTGTTCTTAGACCAGTGTGTAGTAGTGTTCTTATACCACTGTGTAGTAGTGTTCTTATACCACTGTGTAGTAGTGTTCTTAGATCAGTGTGTGGTAGTGTTCTTATACCACTGTGTAGTAGTGTTCTTATACCACTGTGTAGTAGTGTTCTTATACCACTGTGTAGTAGTGGTCTTAGACCAGTGTGTAGTAGTGTTCTTATACCACTGTGTAGTAGTGTTCTTATACCACTGTGTAGTAGTGTTCTCAGATCAGTGTGTGGTAGTGTTCTTATACCACTGTGTAGTAGTGGTCTTAGACCAGTGTGTAGTAGTGTTCTTATACCACTGTGTAGTAGTATTCTTAGACCAGTGTGTAGTAGTGTTCTTATACCACTGTGTAGTAGTATTCTTAGACCAGTGTGTAGTAGTGTTCTTATACCACTGTGTAGTAGTATTCTTAGACCAGTGTGTAGTAGTGTTCTTATACCACTGTGTAGTGTGTTCTTAGACCAGTGTGTAGTAGTGTTTTTGGATCAGTGTAGTCGTACTTACGTAAACCATTTTCTTAATGACGTCATATTGATAGAACAAACGCAGTGAAACTATCGTTGATTAAACCTTTTATAGTGGGTTTGGATTCCCGTCACCAAACATGCTCGCCCTTTCAACCCTTGGGGCATTATTATGTGACGCTCAATCCAATTATAAGTCGGTAAAAGAGTAGTTCATGTGTTGTGGGTGGGTAGCGATGACCAGACGACTTCTCCCTAGTCTGTCGCTGCTAGATTAGAGACAGCTAACGTGGACAACTTTGATGTAGTTTAGCGTGAAACTCAAAATGAAAATTTTCATAAATATAGTTGTGGTGACATTACATTAAAATAATTGTGAATTTGTATAATTCTGTATTGTATACACGTGAGGGAATATAGTCAGTGTAAAACTAATTTTAAAGTATAAATGGCTCAATATTACTTATTACTTGATAGACAGACTGGTTCGTATGTGTAAACTCTGTAAACTTGTTTTCCTTTTCCCTAAAATTGTGAGTATTCTGAGATTTATCCATGAATTTAGTATTTTCCATGCTTGTCACATCTCTCGTCTGTCGGTTCTGAATTATGGATAGCTATATATGTTCACATATTTTAAAGATGTGCGCGAAAATTTAAAACGAATAGGTAAACAATACACACTCCTAATGGCGACACTAGGTGGACTCAGCAGATAGCTCAATGTGGCTTTGCTATAAGAAAAACACCCAAACACACCCTAGTGGCGAAACGAACAAGTTTAATTTTCCGAAGGTACACACTATATCTTTAAAAACATCCTCGCTATAAGGTAGTGATAGCAGTAAGCAGGATATAATAATGCTTTAAGTTCATCATCGTGATTGTATGTATAACACATAACACTTAAGTATAACACTAAACAATATTGAGTAATTAACGGTAAATATGCTTCAGTTTGTAGCTGATTTATATTTATTTGAATAAAACAAGTTTCAAGAAAACAACCCTTACAATTCTGATACATATATAAAATATAATCATATAATATAATATTTCTTCAGGATTAATATGCACAGATGTTTAACATTACAATAGTAATTAAATAGCAATACTTCTTGTAACGTTCTATTTCTCTAGTCTGTCGTAACGTGTATTATACAAAATATGGTTATTGTTTCATTATTGTTCTAATGTTATACAGGGTGTTCAGGAAGTCACTGTACACTTATATATTTGTAACAGACAAAATTGCACTGTGACTTTCCGAAAACCCTGTAGTATAGTTATAATACTAACTATATAACGTATGACATTATAACGCACGAGGTGTAGAAATAAATATGTAACATGTTTCATCATTAGCTAAAAAATACATAAACGGAAAATAGAAGCTATTAGGAAACAATAATAGGTCGAAAATCTATGAGAAGTGTCTAAAAACATGTAAGACTTATACGCAAGTCATAGTTTGATGCGTATTGATTGGTATCATGTGCTATAGTTTAAATAGCAGTTCAGTACCATGTACCACCGATCGTATCTGTTCGTTTTGAATTTTTTCAATGAATGTAATAGTATTTCTGACAAGTCAAACATGTGATTGGTTCGATTGTTTAAATGGAAATTACAAATTCGTTATCCACCTTTCTACACTAAATATCTACGCTTTACGTTTCACTCGGATCATTTCGCTTCTTTTAAAATTATTTCTTAAAATCGCGTGCGTTACGATCGATCGATACTTGTCTTACATCGATTTTTTCATATCATTGCTAAGTAGAAAGACCTTAAACTGAGTTTCGAGTTTATAATACACAGCTATATTTAGGATATAAGACAATAAGACTTATTATCATATGTTTATTACTACTATTTGGATATTTAGAAGTAAAATCAATATATTACGATATCAAAGGGCTCATAGATTTAGTGGTAAATTTTAATTTCTGCTTTCGTCAATTAAGTTTTGATTGATCTGGAAGGAAAGAGAATATTATATTTTTTATAAAGGTTAGTTTCTTTAGTTACTAGAGGGCGCTTCAAATCAATACGAAGGAAAAAAAAATGTTTATGTTTTCCTTATAGGATACAACGCTAAAATCAGGGGTTCGATTCCCCTCGGTGGGCTCAGCAGATAGCCCGATGTGGCTTAGCTACAAGAAAAACACACATCCTCACAGGAAATCCACATCGAGCTATCTGTTAAGTCCACCGAAGGGTATCGAACCCCTGACTTTAGCGTTGTAAATCCGTAGACTTACCGCTGTACAAGCAGGTGGAAATAGAGAATAGGACCGGGTTTTATCACTTTCATTGGACGTTTTCTCTTCCTTTTCTTATTAGTTAGATTAAAGTTATAAACTAAAGCTGAAACAATAATGCCTTAGTTTACCTTGTTATCATATGCATTATAACTTAATTTAAACGTATGTTATAAATTTTTCTGAAAGTGTAGGTTTCATTAATATACGCGACTCTGACTGGTTTCGAATTGTTTTACACTCTTACGTTTTGTTCTTCCTGAGATAGATTTTGTTGGTGTTTTGATTACAATTATATCGAATATTGTTTTGTTGTACTCTGTTTAGAATTACTTAATGTACTCTTTAAATGCGGTTCAGAAAACGCTTTCTGTGATGGTTAGCCATAAGATTTCATCTATTATAATATCCATTTTAAGCTTCCTAATCAAATCATTTATTGTATTAGCAAATATTTAAACCATACAATATACAGAAAGCATTATATATATATATTTGTATATAATTATATCTTGAGTTTTCATTTATGTTTGTTTTGCTGAAAATAGTCAATTTCATAGCATATTTGTTTCCACAATAATTTCTTTTCCGAAAGATACATGCATTTTGGAGAGTGAATAAAAACACCCAAGATAAAACGTTCAAACTTCTTTGTGTGAATCCCCGTCGCGCCAAACATGCTCGCCCTTTCCCCCGGGGTGGCGTCATAATGTGACGGTCAATCCCACTATTCGTTGGTTAAAGAGTAGCCCAATAGTTGGCGGTGGGCGGTGATGACTAGCTGCCTTTCCTCTAGTCATTCCCTGCTAAATTAGGGACGGCTAGCACAGATAGCCCTCGAGTAGCTTTGTGCGAAATTCAAGACAAACAAACAAACAGTCTTTGTGTGAACCTACTAAAGGTTTCCAGTGTGCGAAGAAAATGATTTTAAAAAGTTGTTTAGCAGCGTGAAAACTCGAGAATTCAGAGGACTCCCCGAGAAAGTGTGTGAGGTGTAATTATTAGCAACGCACGTAGAGTTTACAAGTCACTAAGAGACACGACATTAATACGTATTACCTTGTCTGTTTCCAGTCTGTTATAGATTAGAAGAAATATCCTTATTAAAACCGCACTTAAATCTTCACACATCAGTCAACTTATCTGTTTTACCACAGGAAAACATCTGATATGAATATTTATTAATTGTAATACTCTTTTTTTCCAGTAGATGCTGCTGCTATTACCTGTATTTCAAAGCGGGGCGGAGCTTCATGGTGGGCGGGGCCTAATGGTTAAAGTGCAGTTCTATTGCTGTGAAACTGGGCTCCGTTCTATGCAGTTATAAGCACGTTACAAAAGTGCCAGTCTAATATCAATATCCGATTATAGTAGCCAAAGAATTGGCGATGGGTGTTGTTAGCTAGATAACTTTCTTATATTTTATAAGTTTAAAATTAGGGACCGTTTATTTGTTTCTTGCTGTTCTAATTAGAAGCAGCTAAAGCAAACAACCATTGTGTCGTCGGTACATCCGAAACAAACGAAAAATCTTCGTTTTTCTTCTAATATATTTCACGCCTCTTTCAGAACCATAAAATACTTGCCCCCCCCACTAGTACAGTGGTAAGTCTACGGGTTTACAACGCTAAAATCACGGGTTCGATTCCCTCGGTGGGCCCCGCAGATAGCCCAAAGTTATAAGAAAACACCATTACTTATCAACATCCGTTTGGCACGTGCAATTCTCATTATTTTGATAAACTGGCGATGAATGTAATAAAGAATCACAAAGACAGATTTGACCTCTTCAGGGCGTGTTTTTCTTGTTTTAAAGTGCCTCGAACAAAGACCTTTCCGGTGTGTTTAGTGAAATTCAGTTCTAATGAACCAAACAAAATTATCTTATTTTTCGTGCTTTATTGAGTTGCCTCCCTCGTTCTTAAACACCGAAGATCTCGCTATACAGACGTGATTCTACAGTAACAGACATTTCCTGGGGATAAAGAAAAAAATCAAACATCTCTGACTCTTCAGTGACGTTACAACTGTATAGGCCCAGCAGGGCCAAGCGTGTTAAGGCGTGCGACTCGTAATCTGATGGTCGCGGGTTCGCATCCCCGTTGCGCTAAACATGCTCGCCCTCACAGCCGTGGGGGCGTTACAATGAGACGGTCAACCCCACTATTCATTGGTAAAAGACTAGCCCAAGAGTTGGCAGTTGGTGGTGATGACTAGCTGCCTTCCTTCTAGTCTTACACTGCTAAATTAGGGACGGCTAGCACAGATAGCCCTCGAGTAGCTTTGTGCGAAATTCAAAAACAAACAAAACAAACAAAACAAACATACAAGTGTATATACTAACCTGTACATACCAATATTTCATAGTACAATATTAAATTTTTTATAGATAAAAATAATTTATTTTTATAAGAGGAATGGAAACACGTAATTTAGCCCTAAAGCAAGTTAAAGTTTCATTTCACTTGTAGAATCATGGTTTTATTAGTTCTTGTTAGGTGCTTGAGATTTATAGTAAATAAATATTATTTTAAAGAAACTTTATAACACTCTAAATTGAGATGTTTTACGGAGTTGTATCTATAACAATTATTGTCTTAAGCCTCATTTTGTATTGGATCATTCAAAAAGATCTTCAAATGTTTAATGCGTTATTTGAAACGATCTTATTACATCTATACATTCCGTTTGGCCACACCTGATAATTCATTAAATGATGTCCCTGAATATAGACGGTAGTCCTGCTCCATTAAATGATGTCCCTTAATATATACGGTAGTCCTGCTCCATTAAATGATGTCCCTGAATATACGATAGTCCTGCTTCATTAAATGATGTCCCTGAATATATACGGTAGTCCTGCTCCATTAAATGATGTTCCTGAATATAGGCGGTAGTCCTGCAGTTTCATTTCCATTTCGAAAGGTTATCATGTCCAAAACAAACACCATTCTTCCTTGTCTGTTTTCCATCTGGTTACGAGTCTAATGATTTGGTCCCACAGATGATGCGTATGGCGATTTTATCGATATGTTTTCATACGAAATAACGTGAATATTCATTTCACTGTCTAGCTGCTTGAAGTATACGACGGTTGAGTCAATATACTATAGAAGTCGCTCATGTTTACATGGCGTTTGTCGCTTTCACAGATGGTAGCTATTCTTGATTATGTTTGTACTACTGACTAACTGATACAAGAGGCGGGAGTTTGACACTGACCTTTGTGCTTGTTAATTCACAACACTATATGACACTACACTTTATTTATCACAGATGGGGTAGGACGTGTTATGGATCTTTCTATGAATGGTCCTCGTACCTCAGATTGATTCATATCACTTTCTTATTCAAAGCCATTAAGTTTCATTTGTTTATTTTTTTTAATTTCACGCAAACTTACACGAGAGCTACCTGCGCTGGTATTCCCTAATTTAGCAGTGTAAGACTAGAGAAAAATGCAGTTAGTCATCAACATCCACCACCAACTCTTTTACCAATGAATAGTGGGATTTACCAAAACTCTATAACGCCCCACGGCTGAAAGGGGCGAGCAGGTTTGGGGGGGATGGGGATTCGAACCCGTGACTCTTATAATACGAATCGAGAGCTTTAACTACCCAACCACGTCGGACAAGTTATTAAGTAGAAGTAAGTGTACTTAATTAACACATGTTTATGACAAGAGTGGATGAACATTTTATTTCGAGAAAAAAAAACTGCTTTTATCAAAAGCAGTCAGCTTCCGGTGACATTAAACTGACTTCTAACGTAAAACTGTCAAAATATAATTGTCATAGATGTCGCTCTGCCGTGACAGAACACAGGCTATGGTAATCACGTACTTTGTGATCTCCAAATTCAAAATTTTGTTTATACAACATGGTCACTCCTCCGCATAAAATTATATTAAAACTCTAAATTTTATTAAATAATATCCTTTACCAGTATTAGTTTATCGATGTGTCGATTTATAAAAATTAATTAATTTGTATATTAATATTAATTAATATTCATTTGCTACTTTTCAATTATTTTTGTCCTAACTTCTATCTAGCCATTCTTTGTAAGACGTCTTTATTTCAAAGGAAACTAACCCTAACTCTATAAATCAGAGTATGTGTATTGGGTTGCTTCGAATTTCGCACAGAGCTACACGAGCGCTATCTGCATTTCTTGTCTTTAATTTCGCAGTGAAAAACAAGAGAAAATTATTATAATCAGCATAACTTACCGCCAACTCTTGGGATTCTCTTTAGCAACAAACAGATATACACAAAGTGACATAATAACGTCCTCAAGATTGAAAGAGAGAGATTTTTTGGTGACGGGGATTCGTACCTTCGACCCTCAGACTGCGAGCCTCGCACTCTAACCACCAGGTCATGCCGGGCTCTTAATCAAAGGAATTAAGTTATGTAACTAGAAATAAATATAATTTCAAATATACTTGATAAAGTTACGAAACATTAATGAGTGAAATTATCAGTTTTATGATTACTTCTTTTACTAGCTATTAATGAGTGAAATTATCAGTTTTATGGTTTCTTCTTTCACTAGCTATTAATGAGTGAAATTATCAGTTTTCTAATTACTTCTTTTACTAGCTATTTATGAGTGAAATTATCAGTTTTATGGTTTCTTCTTTTACTTGCTATTAATGAGTGAAATTATCAGTTTTATAATTCCTTCTTTTACTAGCTATTAATGAGTGAAATTATGAGTTTTATGGTTTCTTCTTTCACTAGCTATTAATGAGTGAAATTATCAGTTTTCTATTTCCTTCCTTTACTAACTATTAATGAGTGAAATTATCAGTTTTCTAATTACTTCTTTTACTAGCTATTTATGAGTGAAATTATCAATTTTATGGTTTCTTCTTTTACTAGCTATTAATGAGTGAAATTATCAGTTTTATGGTTTCTTCTTTTACTTGCTATTAATGAGTGAAATTATCAGTTTTATGGTTTCTTCTTTCACTAGCTATTAATGAGTGAAATTATCAGTTTTCTAATTCCTTCTTTTACTAGCTATTAATGAGTGAAATTATCAATTTTATGGTTTCTTCTTTTACTAGCTATTAATGAGTGAAATTATCAATTTTATGGTTTCTTCTTTTACTAGCTATTAATGAGTGAAATTATCAGTTTTATGGTTTCTTCTTTTACTTGCTATTAATGAGTGAAATTATCAGTTTTATAATTCCTTCTTTTACTAGCTATTAATGAGTGAAATTATCAGTTTTATAATTCCTTTTTACTAGCTATTAATGAGTGAAATTATCAGTTTTATAATTCCTTCTTTTACCAGCTATTAATGAGTGAAATTATCAGTTTTCTAATTACTTCTTTTACTAGCTATTAATGAGTGAAATTATCTGTTTTATAATTCCTTCTTTTACTAGATATTAATGAGTGAAATTATCAGTTTTATGGTTTCTTCTTTTACTCGCTATTAATGAGTGAAATTATTAGTTTTCTAATTCCTTCTTTTACTAGCTATTAATGAGTGAAATTATCTGTTTTATAATTTTTTCTTTTACTAGATATTAATGAGTGAAATTATCAGTTTTATGGTTCCTTCTTTTACTAGCTATTAATGAGTGAAATTATCAGTTTTATGGTTTCTTCTTTTACTAGCTATTAATGAGTGAAATTATCAGTTTTATAATTCCTTTTTACTAGCTATTAATGAGTGAAATTATCAGTTTTATAATTCCTTCTTTTACTAGCTATTAATGAGTGAAATTATCAGTTTTCTAATTACTTCTTTTACTAGCAACTAATGAGTGAAATTATCAATTTTATGATTCCTTCTTTTACTAGTTATTAATGAGTGAAATTATCAGTTTTATGGTTCCTTCTTTTACTAGCTATTAATGAGTGAAATTATCAGTTTTATGGTTTCTTCTTTTTCTAGCTATTAATGAGTGAAATTATCAGTTTTATAATTCCTTTTTTACTAGCTATTAATGAGTGAAATTATCAGTTTTATAATTCCTTCTTTTACTAGCTATTAATGAGTGAAATTATCAGTTTTCTAATTACTTCTTTTACTAGCAACTAATGAGTGAAATTATCAATTTTATGATTCCTTCTTTTACTAGTTATTAATGAGTGAAATTATCAGTTTTATGGTTCCTTTTTTTACTAGCTATATTTGAGGAATTCTATTAATATTTTAGTTTCTTGGTATAATACTTGTCGAGAATGACAAAAATAGTAAGTTTATAATTTATCTCTATGACAGCTTTAGTGCCCTTACCCTGGAAGGAAGTTATATAAATTCTTGATTAATGAAAGGTTGTCTTAAAACATAAAATGTTGTTTCCGTTTCAATTATATATAACGGAAGCAACTTAAAAACTCAAAACGTGAAACCACAAGTTACATCTCCCCACGGACTAACTTAACCACCATACCAAATTTAGTGAAGATCCGCCTACAGTGGGTGAAGTACTTACGTGAACATAGAACAGGCAGTACAGTTATATTTATGTATACTAGCTATGAATAGCAAAAAATTCCAGACGTCTAAGCTGTTGCTTTGTTAGACTTGTATGTAAAAACAATAACAATGTAGGAGATTCGAGTAACCTTTAGTGGAATAGAGGATTGATGTCCACAGTATGTCAACAGGTAATTTAGATGTTTTGGATGAAACCCTCTTTACTTCAGACGTAATGTTACCTTTCAGTGAAAACACATTTTGATTACGTGAAAAGGTTGTTTAGAAAGTAGATAATACTGAAGTCACGTGGTATGTGAACGTGTGTAATTGTTTCCAAGAATCATCACGTTCGTTCTAAATATGAACTGCTTAAAAATCATGAATTGTTCTCTCTCAATGGTTCTCGTGTTCTGAAACTATGGACTCCAGGTAGGTTACCTGGAAACGTTTCCATCACACAGTAAGAACTAGCAATAAGTACTTTTTGTTTAATCATTTATCACAATGGCAGAAAAGTTTCCTGTCTTTAACCCCCGGGATTAACAATGAAACGTAGATTTGTGATGAATGTGTAATGGTTCTGAGAGATAGCGCTTTGGTAACCAGAAGTTCCTCCTTCGCTCTCTGACGACCTTGATAAGGAGATTGATTAATCCAAGCCTTTTTACCTCCTTCTTCGACTGAGTTTAGAATGTAATTTCTCATTTTCCATTAGAAAATGAAAGCACATTTGAATGTTACCGATCCTGTGTGGCTTGGTGAAAATGTACTCATTTGGATTCTGTGCAACATCCATAACAACTCCAGTAAGAATGACTGCATAATCAGATTATTTTAATTTAAACGGTATTTAATTCGTGATCATCCATCTGTAAAGGAGTATTAATCTCCAACTGGAACACTGTAAACATAATGGGCATATAAGTAAGACGATTATATGATAATTAGTAACCTTGTTTTGAAATCGACTTATTTAATAATTTATGGTTTCGTGCTAGAGATCTATTTTCTATTTTTATATATCTTTTCTCTATCTATCTCAATAATTTTGGAAAAAAAAAACTTACAGAACATATTCGGTGAACATAATTCGAAGTAAGTTTTGAACATTATCAAAATCTGATTAGCATTTAGAAGTTTACTGAAAAATGAATTCCACAAAATCCATCCCAGAGAGAATAGAGGTAATCTGATAACTTTCTGAAAGCAAAAGTTTGGAACAAAGAAAACAAAATTAAACAAGTGTTCCTGGGAGCTTACGATCTAACAAAAGAAAGTTTTTATTTCTTATTCGACCCTTGTGTGTCCTAACCTGTACTAAAATATATCAATATCTAACATGATTGATGCGAAAAATATTGCTTTAGGGAGAAAGCAGTTCCCATGCACTGGAATTTTTCCTTCTCTTTCGTGTACGGTTTTGTTTTTACATGGAAGAAAAAAACAAACGTGCTACATGTATAGATACAGTTAACAGTACCACAAATAAAAGACTTGCTTCTTTTGTTGTTTGTTCTTCACTGAATGGAGCGAACATGAAAAGTTCCTGAAGCTATATATATATATATATTATTTCCATATTGCATTTTTTTGTGGAAAAAGATTTCTATGTACAATAATTCTTTTCCTTTGTATGTTTTTCTCGAGAAATGAGATTTCATGTTTTGTATAAATCTTTTCCAGGTGTGAGAAAGAGTGGATTTCATAAGAAATGTTTTATTAATTTGTAGTATCAATAACTGCTTTCCTTTATTTTCAAACACTACTGTATTTTTAAATTCTAGCTTATGAGAAATAAATTGTAAGATGAAGTGTCTTACGATGTTACAAAATTGACGTGAACAGTAAGAAAATCTTTCTCTGTACATAGTTTTGACTCTGTCTTTCCATATTTTGTAATACACGTGTCATCTCCCAGCGAATCAACGATAAGTTTGAAAACTTATGACGTTTTTTTTTAGAAAAACAAATCGTTTGTTGTTAAACGCAAAACTTTTAACAATGAACTCGATTTTTAGCGATAAAGCTCTCAGTCCACAGAATATAACAGAATACACTCTATATCTCAGTATATAACAGAATACACTCTATATCTCAGTATATAACAGAATACACTCAATATCTCAGTATATAACAGAATACACACTCTATATCTCAGTATATAACAGAATACACACTCTATATCTCAGTACATAACAGAATACACACTCTATATCTCAGTACATAAAAGAATACACACTCTATATCTCAGTACATAACAGAATACACACTCTATATCTCAGTATATAAAAGAATACACTCTATATCTCAGTATATAACAGAATACACTCTATATCTCAGTATATAACAGAATACACACTCTACATCTCAGTATATAACAGAATACACTCTATATCTCAGTACATAACAGAATACACACTCTATATCTCAGTACATAAAAGAATACACACTCTATATCTCAGTATATAACAGAATACACTCTATATCTCAGTATATAACAGAATACACTCTATATCTCAGTATATAACAGAATACACACTCTATATCTCAGTACATAACAGAATACACACTCTATATCTCAGTACATAAAAGAATACACACTCTATATCTCAGTATATAACAGAATACACTCTATATCTGAGAATATAACAGAATACACACTCTATATCTCAGTATATAACAGAATACACACACTATATCTCAGTATATAACAGAATACACACTCTATATCTCAGTATATAACAGAATACACACTCTATATCTCAGTATATAACAGAATACACACTCTATATCTCAGTATATAACAGAATACACACTATATCTCAGTATATAACAGAATACACACTCTATATCTCAATATATAACGGAATACACACACTATATCTCAGTATATAACAGAACACACGCTACATCTCAGTATATAACGGAATACACACACTATATTTCAGTACATAACAGAATACACACTGTGTCTCAGTATATAGCAGAATACACACTCTATATCTCAGTATATAACAGAATACACACTCTATATCTCAGTACATAAAAGAATACACACTCTATATCTCAGTACATAAAAGAATACACACTCTATATCTCAGTATATAACAGAATACACTCTATATCTCAGTATATAACAGAATACACACTCTATATCTCAGTATATAACAGAATACACACACTATATCTCAGTATATAACAGAATACACACAATATATCTCAGTATATAACAGAATACACACTCTATATCTCAGTATATAACAGAATACCCTCTATATCTCAGTATATAACAGAATACACACAATATATCTCAGTATATAACAGAACACACACTCTATATCTCAGTATATAACAGAATACACACTCTATATCTCAGTATATAACAGAATACACACAATATATCTCAGTATATAACAGAATACACACACTATATCTCAGTATATAACAGAATACACACTCTATATCTCAGTATATAACAGAATACACACACTATATCTCAGTATATAACAGAATACACACAATATATCTCAGTATATAACAGAATACACACTCTATATCTCAGTATATAACAGAATACCCTCTATATCTCAGTATATAACAGAATACACACACTATATCTCAGTATATAACAGAACACACACTCTATATCTCAGTATATAACAGAATACACACTCTATATCTCAGTATATAACAGAATACACACACTATATCTCAGTATATAACAGAATACACACAATATATCTCAGTATATAACAGAATACACACTCTATATCTCAGTATATAACAGAATACCCTCTATATCTCAGTATATAACAGAATACACACACTATATCTCAGTATATAACAGAACACACAATCTATATCTCAGTATATAACAGAATACACACTCTATATCTCAGTATATAACAGAATACACACTCTATATCTCAGTATATAACAGAATACACACAATATATCTCAGTATATAACAGAATACACTCTATATCTCAGTATATAACAGAATACACACTCTATATCTCAGTATATAACAGAATACACACTATATCTCAGTATATAACAGAATACACACTCTATATCTCAGTATATAACAGAATACACACTCTATATCTCAGTATATAACAGAATACACACTCTATATCTCAGTATATAACAGAATACACACTCTATATCTCAGTATATAACAGAATACCCTCTATATCTCAGTATATAACAGAATACACACACTATATCTCAGTATATAACAGAATACACACTCTATATCTCAGTATATAACAGAATACACACTCTATATCTCAGTATATAACAGAATACACACACTATATCTCAGTATATAACAGAATACACACTCTATATCTCAGTATATAACAGAATACACACTCTATATCTCAGTATATAACAGAATACACACTCTATATCTCAGTATATAACAGAATACACTCTATATCTCAGTATATAACAGAATACACTCTATATCTCAGTATATAACAGAATACACACTCTATATCTCAGTATATAACAGAATACACTCTATATCTCAGTATATAACAGAATACACACTCTATATCTCAGTACATAAAAGAATACACACTCTATATCTCAGTATATAACAGAATACACTCTATATCTCAGTATATAACAGAATACACACTCTATATCTCAGTACATAACAGAATACACACTCTATATCTCAGTACATAAAAGAATACACACTCTATATCTCAGTATATAACAGAATACACTCTATATCTCAGTATATAACAGAATACACTCTCTATATATCAGTATATAACATTATACACTCTATATCTCAGTATATAACAGAATACACACTCTATATCTCAGTATATAACAGAATACACACTCTATATCTCAGTATATAACAGAATACACACTCTATATCTCAGTATATAACAGAATACACACTATATCTCAGTATATAACAGAATACACACTCTATATCTCAGTATATAACAGAATACACACACTATATCTCAGTATATAACAGAATACACACTCTATATCTCAGTATATAACAGAATACACACTCTATATCTCAGTATATAACAGAATACACTCTATATCTCAGTATATAACAGAATACACACTCTATATCTCAGTATATAACAGAATACACACTCTATATCTCAGTATATAACAGAATACACACTCTATATCTCAGTATATAACAGAATACACACAATATATCTCAGTATATAACAGAATACACACTCTATATCTCAGTATATAACAGAATACACACTCTATATCTCAGTATATAACAGAATACACAAACTATATCTCAGTATATAACAGAATACACACTCTATATCTCAGTATATAACAGAATACACTCTATATCTCAGTATATAACAGAATACACACACTATATCTCAGTATATAACAGAACACACACTCTATATCTCAGTATATAACAGAATACACACTCTATATCTCAGTATATAACAGAATACACATCTCTATATCTCAGTATATAACAGAATACACACAGTATATCTCAGTATATAACAGAATACACACATATCTATATACACACTCAGTATATAACAGAATACACACTCTATATCTCAGTATATAACAGAATACACACACTATATCTCAGTATATAACAGAATACACACTCTATATCTCAGTATATAACAGAATACACACTCTATATCTCAGTATATAACAGAATACACACTCTATATCTCAGTATATAACAGAATACACACTCTATATCTCAGTATATAACAGAATACACACTCTATATCTCAGTATATAACAGAATACACTCTATATCTCAGTATATAACAGAATACACACTATATCTCAGTATATAACAGAATACACACTCTATATCTCAGTATATAACAGAATACACACTCTATATCTCAGTATATAACAGAATACACACTATATATCTCAGTATATAACAGAATACACACTATATCTCAGTATATAACAGAATACACACTCTATATCTCAGTATATAACAGAATACACACTCTATATCTCAGTATATAACAGAATACACACTCTATATCTCAGTATATAACAGAATACACACTCTATATCTCAGTATATAACAGAATACACACTCTATATCTCAGTATATAACAGAATACACACACTATATCTCAGTATATAACAGAATACACACTCTATATCTCAGTATATAACAGAATACACACTCTATATCTCAGTATATAACAGAATACACACTCTATATCTCAGTATATAACAGAATACACACAATATATCTCAGTATATAACAGAATACACACTCTATATCTCAGTATATAACAGAATACACTCTATATCTCAGTATATAACAGAATACACACACTATATCTCAGTATATAACAGAACACACACTCTATATCTCAGTATATAACAGAATACACACTCTATATCTCAGTATATAACAGAATACACACAATATATCTCAGTATATAACAGAATACACACACTATATCTCAGTATATAACAGAATACACACTCTATATCTCAGTATATAGCAGAATACACACTCTATATCTCAGTATATAACAGAATACACACTCTATATCTCAGTATATAACAGAATACACACTCTATATCTCAGTATATAACAGAATACACACTCTATATCTCAGTATATAACAGAATACACACACTATATCTCAGTATATAACAGAATACACACTCTATATCTCAGTATATAACAGAATACACACTCTATATCTCAGTATATAACAGAATACACACTCTATATCTCAGTATATAACAGAATACACACTCTATATCTCAGTATATAACAGAATACACACTCTATATCTCAGTATATAACAGAATACACACTCTATATCTCAGTATATAACAGAATACACTCTATATCTCAGTATATAACAGAATACACTCTATATCTCAGTATATAACAGAATACACACTCTATATCTCAGTATATAACAGAATACACTCTATATCTCAGTATATAACAGAATACACACTCTATATCTCAGTATATAACAGAATACACACTCTATATCTCAGTATATAACAGAATACACTCTATATCTCAGTATATAACAGAATACACTCTATATCTCAGTATATAACAGAATACACACTCTATATCTCAGTATATAACAGAATACACTCTATATCTCAGTATATAACAGAATACACACTCTATATCTCAGTATATAACAGAATACACACTCTATATCTCAGTATATAACAGAATACACACTCTATATCTCAGTATATAACAGAATACACACTCTATATCTCAGTATATAACAGAATACACTCTATATCTCAGTATATAACAGAATACACTCTATATCTCAGTATATAACAGAATACACACTCTATATCTCAGTATATAACAGAATACACTCTATATCTCAGTATATAACAGAATACACACTCTATATCTCAGTACATAACAGAATACACACTCTATATCTCAGTACATAACAGAATACACACTCTATATCTCAGTACATAAAAGAATACACACTCTATATCTCAGTATATAACAGAATACACTCTATATCTCAGTATATAACAGAATACACTCTCTATATCTCAGTATATAACAGAATACACACTCTATATCTCAGTATATAACAGAATACACACAATATATCTCAGTATATAACAGAATACACACTCTATATCTCAGTATATAACAGAATACCCTCTATATCTCAGTATATAACAGAATACACACAATATATCTCAGTATATAACAGAAGACACACTCTATATCTCAGTATATAACAGAATACACACACTATATCTCAGTATATAACAGAATACACACTCTATATCTCAGTATATAACAGAATACACACTCTATATCTCAGTATATAACAGAATACACACAATATATTTCAGTATATAACAGAATACACACACTATATCTCAGTATATAACAGAATACACACTCTATATCTCAGTATATAACAGAATACACACTCTATATCTCAGTATATAACAGAATACACACTCTATATCTCAGTATATAACAGAATACACACTCTATATCTCAGTATATAACAGAATACCCTCTATATCTCAGTATATAACAGAATACACACACTATATCTCAGTATATAACAGAATACACACTCTATATCTCAGTATATAACAGAATACACACTCTATATCTCAGTATATAACAGAATACACACTCTATATCTCAGTATATAACAGAATACACACTCTATATCTCAGTATATAAAAGAATACACTCTATATCTCAGTACATAACAGAATACACACTCTATATCTCAGTATATAAAAGAAAACACACTCTATATCTCAGTATATAACAGAATACACTCTATATCTCAGTATATAACAGAATACACTCTATATCTCAGTATATAACAGAATACACACTCTATATCTCAGTATATAACAGAATACACTCTATATCTCAGTACATAACAGAATACACACTCTATATCTCAGTACATAACAGAATACACACTCTATATCTCAGTATATAACAGAATACACTCTATATCTCAGTATATAACAGAATACACACTCTATATCTCAGTATATAACAGAATACACACTCTATATCTCAGTACATAAAAGAATACACACTCTATATCTCAGTATATAACAGAATACACTCTATATCTCAGTATATAACAGAATACACTCTCTATATCTCAGTATATAACAGAATACATACTCTATATCTCAGTATATAACAGAATACACACACTATATCTCAGTATATAACAGAATACACACTCTATATCTCAGTATATAACAGAATACACACTCTATATCTCAGTATATAACAGAATACACACTCTATATCTCAGTATATAACAGAATACACACTCTATATCTCAGTATATAACATTATACACTCTATATCTCAGTATATAACAGAATACACACTCTATATCTCAGTATATAACAGAATACACACACTATATCTCAGTATATAACAGAATACACACTCTATATCTCAGTATATAACAGAATACACACACTATATCTCAGTATATAACAGAATACACACTCTATATCTCAGTATATAACAGAATACACACACTATATCTCAGTATATAACAGAATACACACAATATATCTCAGTATATAACAGAATACACACTCTATATCTCAGTATATAACAGAATACACTCTATATCTCTCAGTATATAACAGAATACACACACTATATCTCAGTATATAACAGAATACACACTCTATATCTCAGTATATAACAGAATACACACTCTATATCTCAGTATATAACAGAATACACACAATATATCTCAGTATATAACAGAATACACACACTATATCTCAGTATATAACAGAATACACACTCTATATCTCAGTATATAACAGAATACACACACTATATCTCAGTATATAACAGAATACACACTCTATATCTCAGTATATAACAGAATACCCTCTATATCTCAGTATATAACAGAATACACACACTATATCTCAGTATATAACAGAATACACACTCTATATCTCAGTATATAACAGAATACACACACTATATCTCAGTGTATAACAGAATACCCTCTATATCTCAGTATATAACAGAATACACACAGTATATCTCAGTATATAACAGAATACACACACTATATGTCAGTATATAACAGAATACACACTCTATATCTCAGTATATAACAGAATACACACACTATATCTCAGTATATAACAGAATACACACAATATATCTCAGTATATAACAGAATACACACTCTATATCTCAGTATATAACAGAATACCCTCTATATCTCAGTATATAACAGAATACACACAATATATCTCAGTATATAACAGAAGACACACTCTATATCTCAGTATATAACAGAATACACACTCTATATCTCAGTATATAACAGAATACACACTCTATATCTCAGTATATAACAGAATACACACTCTATATCTCAGTATATAACAGAATACACACTCTATATCTCAGTATATAACAGAATACACACTCTATATCTCAGTATATAACAGAATACACACTCTATATCTCAGTATATAACAGAATACACACTCTATATCTCAGTATATAACAGAATACACACTCTATATCTCAGTATATAACAGAATACACTCTATATCTCAGTATATAACAGAATACACACTATATCTCAGTATATAACAGAATACACACTCTATATCTCAGTATATAACAGAATACACACTCTATATCTCAGTATATAACAGAATACACACTCTATATCTCAGTATATAACAGAATACACACAATATATCTCAGTATATAACAGAATACACACACTATATCTCAGTATATAACAGAATACACACTCTATATCTCAGTATATAACAGAATACACACTCTATATCTCAGTATATAACAGAATACACACTCTATATCTCAGTATATAACAGAATACACACTCTATATCTCAGTATATAACAGAATACACTCTATATCTCAGTATATAACAGAATACACACACTATATCTCAGTATATAACAGAATACACACTATATCTCAGTATATAACAGAATACACACTCTATATCTCAGTATATAACAGAATACACACTCTATATCTCAGTATATAACAGAATACACACTCTATATCTCAGTATATAACAGAATACACACTCTATATCTCAGTATATAACAGAATACACACTCTATATCTCAGTATATAACAGAATACACACTCTATATCTCAGTATATAACAGAATACACTCTATATCTCAGTATATAACAGAATACACTCTATATCTCAGTATATAACAGAATACACTCTATATCTCAGTATATAACAGAATACACACACTATATCTCAGTATATAACAGAATACACACTCTATATCTCAGTATATAACAGAATACACACTCTATATCTCAGTATATAACAGAATACACACTCTATATCTCAGTATATAACAGAATACACACAATATATCTCAGTATATAACAGAATACACTCTATATCTCAGTATATAACAGAATACACACTCTATATCTCAGTATATAACAGAATACACACTCTATATCTCAGTATATAACAGAATACACACTCTATATCTCAGTATATAACAGAATACACACTCTATATCTCAGTATATAACAGAATACACACTCTATATCTCAGTATATAACAGAATACACACTATATCTCAGTATATAACAGAATACACACTCTATATCTCAGTATATAACAGAATACACACACTATATCTCAGTATATAACAGAATACACACACTATATCTCAGTATATAACAGAATACACACTCTATATCTCAGTATATAACAGAATACACACTCTATATCTTAGTATATAACAGAATACACACAATATATCTCAGTATATAACAGAATACACACTCTATATCTCAGTATATAACAGAATACACACAATATATCTCAGTATATAACAGAATACACACTCTATATCTCAGTATATAACAGAATACCCTCTATATCTCAGTATATAACAGAATACACACACTATATCTCAGTATATAACAGAACACACACTCTATATCTCAGTATATAACAGAATACACACTCTATATCTCAGTATATAACAGAATACACACAATATATCTCAGTATATAACAGAATACACACACTATATCTCAGTATATAACAGAATACACACTCTATATCTCAGTATATAACAGAATACACACACTATATCTCAGTATATAACAGAATACACACTCTATATCTCAGTATATAACAGAATACACACTCTATATCTCAGTATATAACAGAATACCCTCTATATCTCAGTATATAACAGAATACACACACTATATCTCAGTATATAACAGAACACACACTCTATATCTCAGTATATAACAGAATACACACT
The DNA here is from genome assembly GCF_004210375.1 of Tachypleus tridentatus. Taxonomy (NCBI): domain Eukaryota; kingdom Metazoa; phylum Arthropoda; class Merostomata; order Xiphosura; family Limulidae; genus Tachypleus; species Tachypleus tridentatus. Next base: position 18,379,217 of record NC_134828.1, on the reverse strand, counting down.
CTATATCTCAGTATATAACAGAATACACACTCTATATCTCAGTATATAACAGAATACACACTCTATATCTCAGTATATAACAGAATACACACTCTATATCTCAGTATATAACAGAATACACACTCTATATCTCAGTACATAAACAGAATACACACTCTATATCTCAGTATATAACAGAATACACTCTATATCTCAGTATATAACAGAATACACTCTATATCTCAGTATATAACAGAATACACACTCTATATCTCAGTATATAACAGAATACACTCTATATCTCAGTACATAACAGAATACACACTCTATATCTCAGTACATAAAAGAATACACACTCTATATCTCAGTATATAACAGAATACACTCTATATCTCAGTATATAACCGAATACACACTCTATATCTCAGTATATAACAGAATACACACTCTATATCTCAGTATATAAAAGAATACACACTCTATATCTCAGTATATAACAGAATACACTCTATATCTCAGTATATAACAGAATACACTCTCTATATATCAGTATATAACAGAATACACACTCTATATCTCAGTATATAACAGAATACACACAATATATCTCAGTATATAACAGAATACACACTCTATATCTCAGTATATAACAGAATACACTCTATATCTCAGTATATAACAGAATACACACAATATATCTCAGTATATAACAGAATACACACTCTATATCTCAGTATATAACAGAATACACACTCTATATCTCAGTATATAACAGAATACACACTCTATATCTCAGTATATAACAGAATACACACTCTATATCTCAGTATATAACAGAATACACACAATATATCTCAGTATATAACAGAATACACACACTATATCTCAGTATATAACAGAATACACACTCTATATCTCAGTATATAACAGAATACACACACTATATCTCAGTATATAACAGAATACACACTCTATATCTCAGTATATAACAGAATACACACTCTATATCTCAGTATATAACAGAATACCCTCTATATCTCAGTATATAACAGAATACACACACTATATCTCAGTATACAACAGAACACACACTCTATATCTCAGTATATAACAGAATACACACTCTATATCTCAGTATATAACAGAATACACACTCTATATCTCAGTACATAACAGAATACACACTCTATATCTCAGTATATAAAAGAATACACACTCTATATCTCAGTATATAACAGAATACACACTCTATATCTCAGTACATAAAAGAATACACACTCTATATCTCAGTATATAACAGAATACACTCTATATCTCAGTATATAACAGAATACACTCTATATCTCAGTATATAACAGAATACACACTCTATATCTCAGTATATAACGGAATACACTCTATATCTCAGTATATAACAGAATACACTCTATATCTCAGTATATAACAGAATACACTCTATATCTCAGTATATAACAGAATACACACTCTATATCTCAGTATATAACAGAATACACTCTATATCTCAGTACATAACAGAATACACACTCTATATCTCAGTACATAAAAGAATACACACTCTATATCTCAGTATATAACAGAATACACTCTATATCTCAGTATATAACAGAATACACTCTCTATATCTCAGTATATAACAGAATACATACTCTATATCTCAGTATATAACAGAATACACACACTATATCTCAGTATATAACAGAATACACACTCTATATCTCAGTATATAACAGAATACACACTCTATATCTCAGTACATAACAGAATACACACTCTATATCTCAGTATATAACAGAATACACACTCTATATCTCAGTATATAACAGAATACACTCTATATCTCAGTATATAACAGAATACACACTCTATATCTCAGTATATAACAGAATACACACACTATATCTCAGTATATAACAGAATACACACTCTATATCTCAGTATATAACAGAATACACACACTATATCTCAGTATATAACAGAATACACACTCTATATCTCAGTATATAACAGAATACACACACTATATCTCAGTATATAACAGAATACACACAATATATCTCAGTATATAACAGAATACACACTCTATATCTCAGTATATAACAGAATACCCTCTATATCTCAGTATATAACAGAATACACACACTATATCTCAGTATATAACAGAACACACACTCTATATCTCAGTATATAACAGAATACACACTCTATATCTCAGTATATAACAGAATACACACAATATATCTCAGTATATAACAGAATACACACACTATATCTCAGTATATAACAGAATACACACTCTATATCTCAGTATATAACAGAATACACACTCTATATCTCAGTATATAACAGAATACACACTCTATATCTCAGTATATAACAGAATACACACTATATCTCAGTATATAACAGAATACACACTCTATATCTCAGTATATAACAGAATACACACTCTATATCTCAGTATATAACAGAATACACACTCTATATCTCAGTGTATAACAGAATATATAACAGAATAACAGAATACACTCTATATCTCAGTATATAACAGAATACACACTATATATCTCAGTATATAACAGAATACACACATATCTATATATAACTCAGTATATAACAGAATACACACTCTATATCTCAGTATATAACAGAATACACACTCTATATCTCAGTATATAACAGAATACACACAATATATCTCAGTATATAACAGAATACACACTCTATATCTCAGTATATAACAGAATACACTCTATATCTCAGTATATAACAGAATACACACAATATATCTCAGTATATAACAGAATACACACTCTATATCTCAGTATATAACAGAATACACACTCTATATCTCAGTATATAACAGAATACACACACTATATCTCAGTATATAACAGAATACACACTCTATATCTCAGTATATAACAGAATACACACTCTATATCTCAGTATATAACAGAATACACTCAATATATCTCAGTATATAACAGAATACACACACTATATCTCAGTATATAACAGAATACACACTCTATATCTCAGTATATAACAGAATACACACTCTATATCTCAGTATATAACAGAATACACACTCTATATCTCAGTATATAACAGAATACACACTCTATATCTCAGTATATAACAGAATACACTCTATATCTCAGTATATAACAGAATACACACACTATATCTCAGTATATAACAGAATACACACTCTATATCTCAGTATATAACAGAATACACACTCTATATCTCAGTATATAACAGAATACACACTCTATATCTCAGTATATAACAGAATACACACAATATATCTCAGTATATAACAGAAGACACACTCTATATCTCAGTATATAACAGAATACACTCTATATCTCAGTATATAACAGAATACACACACTATATCTCAGTATATAACAGAACACACACTCTATATCTCAGTATATAACAGAATACACACTCTATATCTCAGTATATAACAGAATACACACAATATATCTCAGTATATAACAGAATACACACACTATATCTCAGTATATAACAGAATACACACTCTATATCTCAGTATATAACAGAATACACACACTATATCTCAGTATATAACAGAATACACACTCTATATCTCAGTATATAACAGAATACACACTCTATATCTCAGTATATAACAGAATACACTCTATATCTCAGTATATAACAGAATACACACACTATATCTCAGTATATAACAGAATACACACTCTATATCTCAGTATATAACAGAATACACACTCTATATCTCAGTATATAACAGAATACACACTCTATATCTCAGTATATAACAGAATACACACTCTATATCTCAGTATATAAAAGAATACACACTCTATATCTCAGTATATAACAGAATACACACTCTATATCTCAGTATATAAAAGAATACACACTCTATATCTCAGTATATAACAGAATACACTCTATATCTCAGTATATAACAGAATACACTCTATATCTCAGTATATAACAGAATACACACTCTATCTCTCAGAATACACACTCATATCTCAGTATATACACTCTATATCTCAGTATATAACAGAATACACACTCTATATCTCAGTATATAACAGAATACACACTCTATATCTCAGTATATAACAGAATACACTCTATATCTCAGTATATAACAGAATACACACTCTATATCTCAGTATATAACAGAATACACACTCTATATCTCAGTATATAACAGAATACACACTCTATATCTCAGTATATAACAGAATACACTCTATATCTCAGTATATAACAGAATACACTCTCTATATCTCAGTATATAACAGAATACACACTCTATATCTCAGTATATAACAGAATACACACAATATATCTCAGTATATAACAGAATACACACTCTATATCTCAGTATATAACAGAATACACACTCTATATCTCAGTATATAACAGAATACACACAATATATCTCAGTATATAACAGAATACACACTCTATATCTCAGTATATAACAGAATACACACTATATCTCAGTATATAACAGAATACACACTCTATATCTCAGTATATAACAGAATACACACTCTATATCTCAGTATATAACAGAATACACACAATATATCTCAGTATATAACAGAATACACACACTATATCTCAGTATATAACAGAATACACACTCTATATCTCAGTATATAACAGAATACACACACTATATCTCAGTATATAACAGAACACACACTCTATATCTCAGTATATAACAGAATACACACTCTATATCTCAGTATATAACAGAATACCCTCTATATCTCAGTATATAACAGAATACACACACTATATCTCAGTATATAACAGAATACACACTCTATATCTCAGTATATAACAGAATACACACTCTATATCTCAGTATATAACAGAATACACACTCTATATCTCAGTATATAACAGAATACACACTCTATATCTCAGTATATAACAGAATACACACTCTATATCTCAGTATATAACAGAATACACACTCTATATCTCAGTATATAACAGAATACACACTCTATATCTCAGTATATAACAGAATACACTCTATATCTCAGTATATAACAGAATACACTCTATATCTCAGTATATAACAGAATACACACTCTATATCTCAGTATATAACAGAATACACTCTATATCTCAGTACATAACAGAATACACACTCTATATCTCAGTATATAACAGAATACACACTCTATATCTCAGTATATAACAGAATACACTCTATATCTCAGTATATAACAGAATACACACTCTATATCTCAGTATATAACAGAATACACACTCTATATCTCAGTATATAACAGAATACACACTCTATATCTCAGTATATAACAGAATACACTCTATATCTCAGTATATAACAGAATACACTCTCTATATCTCAGTATATAACAGAATACACACTCTATATCTCAGTATATAACAGAATACACACACTATATCTCAGTATATAACAGAATACACACTCTATATCTCAGTATATAACAGAATACACACTCTATATCTCAGTATATAACAGAATACACACTATATCTCAGTATATAACAGAATACACACTCTATATCTCAGTATATAACAGAATACACACTATATCTCAGTATATAACAGAATACACACTCTATATCTCAGTATATAACAGAATACACACTCTATATCTCAGTATATAACAGAATACACACTCTATATCTCAGTATATATAACAGAATACACACACTATATCTCAGTATATAACAGAATACACACTATATCTCAGTATATAACAGAATACACACTCTATATCTCAGTATATAACAGAATACACACTATATCTCAGTATATAACAGAATACACACTCTATATCTCAGTATATAACAGAATACACACTCTATATCTCAGTATATAACAGAATACACACTCTATATCTCAGTATATAACAGAATACACACTCTATATCTCAGTATATAACAGAATACACACTCTATATCTCAGTATATAACAGAATACACACTCTATATCTCAGTATATAACAGAATACACACTCTATATCTCAGTATATAACAGAATACACACTCTATATCTCAGTATATAACAGAATACACACTCTATATCTCAGTATATAACAGAATACACACTCTATATCTCAGTATATAACAGAATACACACTCTATATCTCAGTATATAACAGAATACACACTCTATATCTCAGTATATAACAGAATACACTCTATATCTCAGTATATAACAGAATACACTCTATATCTCAGTATATAACAGAATACACACTCTATATCTCAGTATATAACAGAATACACTCTATATCTCAGTATATAACAGAATACACTCTATATCTCAGTATATAACAGAATACACTCTATATCTCAGTATATAACAGAATACACACTCTATATCTCAGTATATAACAGAATACACACTATATCTCAGTATATAACAGAATACACACTCTATATCTCAGTATATAACAGAATACACACTCTATATCTCAGTATATAACAGAATACACATATCTCAGTATATAACAGAATACACACTCTATATCTCAGTATATAACAGAATACACACTCTATATCTCAGTATATAACAGAATACACACACTATATCTCAGTATATAACAGAATACACACTCTATATCTCAGTATATAACAGAATACACACTCTATATCTCAGTATATAACAGAATACACACTCTATATCTCAGTATATAACAGAATACACACTCTATATCTCAGTATATAACAGAATACACACTCTATATCTCAGTATATAACAGAATACACACTCTATATCTCAGTATATAACAGAATACACACACTATATCTCAGTATATAACAGAATACACACTCTATATCTCAGTATATAACAGAATACACACTATATCTCAGTATATAACAGAATACACACTCTATATCTCAGTATATAACAGAATACACACTCTATATCTCAGTATATAACAGAATACACACAATATATCTCAGTATATAACAGAATACACACTCTATATCTCAGTATATAACAGAATACACTCTATATCTCAGTATATAACAGAATACACACACTATATCTCAGTATATAACAGAATACACACTCTATATCTCAGTATATAACAGAATACACACTCTATATCTCAGTATATAACAGAATACACACACTATATCTCAGTATATAACAGAATACACACTCTATATCTCAGTATATAACAGAATACACACTCTATATCTCAGTATATAACAGAATACACACACTATATCTCAGTATATAACAGAATACACACTCTATATCTCAGTATATAACAGAATACACACTCTATATCTCAGTATATAACAGAATACACACACTATATCTCAGTATATAACAGAATACACACTCTATATCTCAGTATATAACAGAATACACACTCTATATCTCAGTATATAACAGAATACACTCTATATCTCAGTATATAACAGAATACACACTCTATATCTCAGTATATAACAGAATACACACTCTATATCTCAGTATATAACAGAATACACACTCTATATCTCAGTATATAACAGAATACACACACTATATCTCAGTATATAACAGAATACACACAATATATCTCAGTATATAACAGAATACACACTCTATATCTCAGTATATAACAGAATACACCTCTATATCTCAGTATATAACAGAATACACACATATATCTCAGTATATAACAGAATACACACTCTATATCTCAGTATATAACAGAATACACACTCTATATCTCAGTATATAACAGAATACACACACTATATCTCAGTATATAACAGAATACACACTCTATATCTCAGTATATAACAGAATACACACTCTATATCTCAGTATATAACAGAATACACACATATATCTCAGTATATAACAGAATACACACTCTATATCTCAGTATATAACAGAATACACACTCTATATCTCAGTATATAACAGAATACACACACTATATCTCAGTATATAACAGAATACACACTCTATATCTCAGTATATAACAGAATACACACTCTATATCTCAGTATATAACAGAATACACTCTATATCTCAGTATATAACAGAATACACACACTATATCTCAGTATATAACAGAATACACACTCTATATCTCAGTATATAACAGAATACACACTCTATATCTCAGTATATAACAGAATACACACTCTATATCTCAGTATATAACAGAATACACACTCTATATCTCAGTATATAACAGAATACACACTCTATATCTCAGTATATAACAGAATACACTCTATATCTCAGTATATAACAGAATACACACACTATATCTCAGTATATAACAGAATACACACTCTATATCTCAGTATATAACAGAATACACACTCTATATCTCAGTATATAACAGAATACACACTCTATATCTCAGTATATAACAGAATACACACACTATATCTCAGTATATAACAGAATACACACTCTATATCTCAGTATATAACAGAATACACTCTATATCTCAGTATATAACAGAATACACACTCTATATCTCAGTATATAACAGAATACACACTCTATATCTCAGTATATAACAGAATACACTCTATATCTCAGTATATAACAGAATACACACACTATATCTCAGTATATAACAGAATACACACTCTATATCTCAGTATATAACAGAATACACACTCTATATCTCAGTATATAACAGAATACACACTCTATATCTCAGTATATAACAGAATACACACTCTATATCTCAGTATATAACAGAATACACACTCTATATCTCAGTATATAACAGAATACACACTCTATATCTCAGTATATAACAGAATACACACTCTATATCTCAGTATATAACAGAATACACTCTATATCTCAGTATATAACAGAATACACTCTATATCTCAGTATATAACAGAATACACACTCTATATCTCAGTATATAACAGAATACACTCTATATCTCAGTATATAACAGAATACACACTCTATATCTCAGTATATAACAGAATACACACTCTATATCTCAGTATATAACAGAATACACTCTATATCTCAGTATATAACAGAATACACACTATATATCTCAGTATATAACAGAATACACACTCTATATCTCAGTATATAACAGAATACACACTCTATATCTCAGTATATAACAGAATACACTCTATATCTCAGTATATAACAGAATACACACTCTATATCTCAGTATATAACAGAATACACACTCTATATCTCAGTATATAACAGAATACACACTCTATATCTCAGTATATAACAGAATACACACTCTATATCTCAGTATATAACAGAATACACACTCTATATCTCAGTATATAACAGAATACACACTATATCTCAGTATATAACAGAATACACACTCTATATCTCAGTATATAACAGAATACACACACTATATCTCAGTATATAACAGAATACACACTCTATATCTCAGTATATAACAGAATACACACTCTATATCTCAGTATATAACAGAATACACACTCTATATCTCAGTATATAACAGAATACACACACTATATCTCAGTATATAACAGAATACACACTCTATATCTCAGTATATAACAGAATACACACACTATATCTCAGTATATAACAGAACACACACTCTATATCTCAGTATATAACAGAATACACACTCTATATCTCAGTATATAACAGAATACACTCTATATCTCAGTATATAACAGAATACACACACTATATCTCAGTATATAACAGAATACACACTCTATATCTCAGTATATAACAGAATACACACTCTATATCTCAGTATATAACAGAATACACACTCTATATCTCAGTATATAACAGAATACACACTCTATATCTCAGTATATAACAGAATACACACTCTATATCTCAGTATATAACAGAATACACACTCTATATCTCAGTACATAAAAGAATACACACTCTATATCTCAGTATATAACAGAATACACTCTATATCTCAGTATATAACAGAATACACTCTATATCTCAGTATATAACAGAATACACACTCTATATCTCAGTATATAACAGAATACACTCTATATCTCAGTATATAACAGAATACACACTCTATATCTCAGTATATAACAGAATACACACTCTATATCTCAGTATATAACAGAATACACTCTATATCTCAGTATATAACAGAATACACACTCTATATCTCAGTATATAACAGAATACACACTCTATATCTCAGTATATAACAGAATACACACTCTATATCTCAGTATATAACAGAATACACTCTATATCTCAGTATATAACAGAATACACTCTATATCTCAGTATATAACAGAATACACACTCTATATCTCAGTATATAACAGAATACACACACTATATCTCAGTATATAACAGAATACACACTCTATATCTCAGTATATAACAGAATACACACTCTATATCTCAGTATATAACAGAATACACACTCTATATCTCAGTATATAACAGAATACACACTCTATATCTCAGTATATAACAGAATACACTCTATATCTCAGTATATAACAGAATACACACTCTATATCTCAGTATATAACAGAATACACACACTATATCTCAGTATATAACAGAATACACACTCTATATCTCAGTATATAACAGAATACACACACTATATCTCAGTATATAACAGAATACACACTCTATATCTCAGTATATAACAGAATACACACACTATATCTCAGTATATAACAGAATACACACAATATATCTCAGTATATAACAGAATACACACTCTATATCTCAGTATATAACAGAATACACACTCTATATCTCAGTATATAACAGAATACACACACTATATCTCAGTATATAACAGAATACACACTCTATATCTCAGTATATAACAGAATACACACTCTATATCTCAGTATATAACAGAATACACACTCTATATCTCAGTATATAACAGAATACACACTATATCTCAGTATATAACAGAATACACTCTATATCTCAGTATATAACAGAATACACACTCTATATCTCAGTATATAACAGAATACACACACTATATCTCAGTATATAACAGAATACACACTCTATATCTCAGTATATAACAGAATACACACTCTATATCTCAGTATATAACAGAATACACACTCTATATCTCAGTATATAACAGAATACACACTCTATATCTCAGTATATAACAGAATACACTATATCTCAGTATATAACAGAATACACACTCTATATCTCAGTATATAACAGAATACACACTATATCTCAGTATATAACAGAATACACTCTATATCTCAGTATATAACAGAATACACACTCTATATCTCAGTATATAACAGAATACACACTCTATATCTCAGTATATAACAGAATACACACTCTATATCTCAGTATATAACAGAATACACACTCTATATCTCAGTATATAACAGAATACACACTCTATATCTCAGTATATAACAGAATACACTCTATATCTCAGTATATAACAGAATACACACTCTATATCTCAGTATATAACAGAATACACACTCTATATCTCAGTATATAACAGAATACACACTCTATATCTCAGTATATAACAGAATACACACAATATATCTCAGTATATAACAGAATACACACTCTATATCTCAGTATATAACAGAATACACACTCTATATCTCAGTATATAACAGAATACACACACTATATCTCAGTATATAACAGAATACACACTCTATATCTCAGTATATAACAGAATACACTCTATATCTCAGTATATAACAGAATACACACACTATATCTCAGTATATAACAGAATACACACTCTATATCTCAGTATATAACAGAATACACACTCTATATCTCAGTATATAACAGAATACACACTATATCTCAGTATATAACAGAATACACACTCTATATCTCAGTATATAACAGAATACACACTCTATATCTCAGTATATAACAGAATACACACTCTATATCTCAGTATATAACAGAATACACACTCTATATCTCAGTATATAACAGAATACACACAGTATATAACAGAATACACACACCCTATATCTCAGTATATAACAGAATACACTCTATATCTCAGTATATAACAGAATACACACTATATCTCAGTATATAACAGAATACACACTCTATATCTCAGTATATAAACAGAATACACACTCTATATCTCAGTATATAACAGAATACACACTCTATATCTCAGTATATAACAGAATACACACTCTATATCTCAGTATATAACAGAATACACACTCTATATCTCAGTATATAACAGAATACACACTCTATATCTCAGTATATAACAGAATACACACTATATCTCAGTATATAACAGAATACACACTCTATATCTCAGTATATAACAGAATACACTCTATATCTCAGTATATAACAGAATACACACTATATCTCAGTATATAACAGAATACACACTCTATATCTCAGTATATAACAGAATACACACTCTATATCTCAGTATATAACAGAATACACACTCTATATCTCAGTATATAACAGAATACACACAATATATCTCAGTATATAACAGAATACACACTCTATATCTCAGTATATAACAGAATACACACTCTATATCTCAGTATATAACAGAATACACACACTATATCTCAGTATATAACAGAATACACACTCTATATCTCAGTATATAAACAGAATACACACTCTCTATATCTCGGTATATAACAGAATACACTCTATATCTCAGTATATAACAGAATACACACTCTATATCTCAGTATATAACAGAATACACACTCTATATCTCAGTATATAACAGAATACACACTCTATATCTCAGTATATAACAGAATACACACTCTATATCTCAGTATATAACAGAATACACACTCTATATCTCAGTATATAACAGAATACACACTCTATATCTCAGTATATAACAGAATACACACTCTATATCTCAGTATATAACAGAATACACACTCTATATCTCAGTATATAACAGAATACACTCTATATCTCAGTATATAACAGAATACACATATCTCAGTATATAACAGAATACACTCTATATCTCAGTATATAACAGAATACACTCTATATCTCAGTATATAACAGAATACACACTCTATATCTCAGTATATAACAGAATACACACTCTATATCTCAGTATATAACAGAATACACTCTATATCTCAGTATATAACAGAATACACACTCTATATCTCAGTATATAACAGAATACACACTCTATATCTCAGTATATAACAGAATACACACTCTATATCTCAGTATATAACAGAATACACTCTATATCTCAGTATATAACAGAATACACACTCTATATCTCAGTATATAACAGAATACACTCTATATCTCAGTATATAACAGAATACACACTCTATATCTCAGTATATAACAGAATACACACTCTATATCTCAGTATATAACAGAATACACACTCTATATCTCAGTATATAACAGAATACACACTCTATATCTCAGTATATAACAGAATACACACTCTATATCTCAGTATATAACAGAATACACTCTATATCTCAGTATATAACAGAATACACACTCTATATCTCAGTATATAACAGAATACACACTATATCTATATATAACTACACACTCTATATCTCAGTATATAACAGAATACACACTCTATATCTCAGTATATAACAGAATACACACTCTATATCTCAGTATATAACAGAATACACACTCTATATCTCAGTATATAACAGAATACACACTCTATATCTCAGTATATAACAGAATACACACTCTATATCTCAGTATATAACAGAATACACACTCTATATCTCAGTATATAACAGAATACACACACTATATCTCAGTATATAACAGAATACACACTCTATATCTCAGTATATAACAGAATACACACTATATCTCAGTATATAACTCACACTCTATATCTCAGTATATAACAGAATACACACTCTATATCTCAGTATATAACAGAATACACACTATATCTCAGTATATAACAGAATACACACTCTATATCTCAGTATATATAACAGAATACACACTATATATCTCAGTATATAACAGAATACACACTCTATATCTCAGTATATAACAGAATACACTCTATATCTCAGTATATAACAGAATACACACTCTATATCTCAGTATATAACAGAATACACACTCTATATCTCAGTATATAACAGAATACACACTCTATATCTCAGTATATAACAGAATACACACTCTATATCTCAGTATATAACAGAATACACACTCTATATCTCAGTATATAACAGAATACACACTCTATATCTCAGTATATAACAGAATACACACTCTATATCTCAGTATATAACAGAATACACACTCTATATCTCAGTATATAACAGAATACACACTCTATATCTCAGTATATAACAGAATACACACTATATCTCAGTATATAACAGAATACACACTCTATATCTCAGTATATAACAGAATACACACTCTATATCTCAGTATATAACAGAATACACACTCTATATCTCAGTATATAACAGAATACACACTCTATATCTCAGTATATAACAGAATACACACTCTATATCTCAGTATATAACAGAATACACACTCTATATCTCAGTATATAACAGAATACACTCTATATCTCAGTATATAACAGAATACACACTCTATATCTCAGTATATAACAGAATACACACTCTATATCTCAGTATATAACAGAATACACACTCTATATCTCAGTATATAACAGAATACACACTATATCTCAGTATATAACAGAATACACACTCTATATCTCAGTATATAACAGAATACACACTCTATATCTCAGTATATAACAGAATACACACTCTATATCTCAGTATATAACAGAATACACACTCTATATCTCAGTATATAACAGAATACACACTCTATATCTCAGTATATAACAGAATACACACTCTATATCTCAGTATATAACAGAATACACACTCTATATCTCAGTATATAACAGAATACACACTCTATATCTCAGTATATAACAGAATACACACTCTATATCTCAGTATATAACAGAATACACACTCTATATCTCAGTATATAACAGAATACACACTCTATATCTCAGTATATAACAGAATACACACTCTATATATGTCAGTATATAACAGAATACACACTCTATATCTCAGTATATAACAGAATACACACACTATATCTCAGTATATAACAGAATACACACTCTATATCTCAGTATATAACAGAATACACACTCTATATCTCAGTATATAACAGAATACACACTCTATATCTCAGTATATAACAGAATACACACTCTATATCTCAGTATAACAGAATACACACCTATATCTCAGTATATAACAGAATACACACACTATATCTCAGTATATAACAGAATACACACTCTATATCTCAGTATATAACAGAATACACACTCTATATCTCAGTATATAACAGAATACACACTCTATATCTCAGTATATAACAGAATACACACACTATATCTCAGTATATAACAGAATACACACTCTATATCTCAGTATATAACAGAATACACACACTATATCTCAGTATATAACAGAATACACACACTATATCTCAGTATATAACAGAATACACACTCTATATCTCGGTATATAACAGAATACACACTCTATATCTCAGTATATAACAGAATACACTCTATATCTCAGTATATAACAGAATACACACACATATCTCAGTATATAACAGAATACACACTATATGTCAGTATATAACAGAATACACACTCTATATCTCAGTATATAACAGAATACACTCTATATCTCAGTATATAACAGAATACACACACACTATATCTCAGTATATAACAGAATACACACTCTATATCTCAGTATATAACAGAATACCTCTATATCTCAGTATATAACAGAATACACACAATATATCTCAGTATATAACAGAATACACACTCTATATCTCAGTATATAACAGAATACACCTCTATATCTCAGTATATAACAGAATACACACACTATATCTCAGTATATAACAGAACACACACTCTATATCTCAGTATATAACACACACTCTATATCTCAGTATATAACAGAATACACACAATATATCTCAGTATATAACAGAATACACACTATATCTCAGTATATAACAGAATACACACTCTATATCTCAGTATATAACAGAATACACACACTATATCTCAGTATATAACAGAATACACACTCTATATCTCAGTATATAACAGAATACACACTCTATATCTCAGTATATAACAGAATACACTCTATATCTCAGTATATAACAGAATACACACACTATATCTCAGTATATAACAGAATACACACTCTATATCTCAGTATATAACAGAATACACACTCTATATCTCAGTATATAACAGAATACACACTCTATATCTCAGTATATAACAGAATACACACTCTATATCTCAGTATATAACAGAATACACACTCTATATCTCAGTATATAACAGAATACACACTCTATATCTCAGTATATAACAGAATACACACTCTATATCTCAGTATATAACAGAATACACTCTATATCTCAGTATATAACAGAATACACACTCTATATCTCAGTATATAACAGAATACACTCTATATCTCAGTATATAACAGAATACACACTCTATATCTCAGTATATAACAGAATACACTCTATATCTCAGTATATAACAGAATACACTCTATATCTCAGTATATAACAGAATACACACTCTATATCTCAGTATATAACAGAATACACACTCTATATCTCAGTATATAACAGAATACACACTCTATATCTCAGTATATAACAGAATACACTCTATATCTCAGTATATAACAGAATACACTCTCTATATATCAGTATATAACAGAATACATACTCTATATCTCAGTATATAACAGAATACACACACTATATCTCAGTATATAACAGAATACACACTCTATATCTCAGTATATAGCAGAATACACACTCTATATCTCAGTATATAGCAGAATACACACTCTATATCTCAGTATATAACAGAATACACACTCTATATCTCAGTATATAACATTATACACTCTATATCTCAGTATATAACAGAATACACACTCTATATCTCAGTATATAACAGAATACACACACTATATCTCAGTATATAACAGAATACACACTCTATTTCTCAGTATATAACAGAATACACACACTATATCTCAGTATATAACAGAATACACACTCTATATCTCAGTATATAACAGAATACACACACTATATCTCAGTATGTAACAGAATACACACATATATCTCAGTATATAACAGAATACACTCTATATCTCTATATCTCTCAGTATATAACAGAATACACACACTATATCTCAGTATATAACAGAATACACACTCTATATCTCAGTATATAACAGAATACACACTCTATATCTCAGTATATAACAGAATACACACAATATATCTCAGTATATAACAGAATACACACATATATCTCAGTATATAACAGAATACACACTCTATATCTCAGTATATAACAGAATACACACTATATCTCAGTATATAACAGAATACACACTCTATATCTCAGTATATAACAGAATACACACTCTATATCTCAGTATATAACAGAATACACACTCTATATCTCAGTATATAACAGAATACACACACTATATCTCAGTATATAACAGAATACACACTCTATATCTCAGTATATAACAGAATACACACTCTATATCTCAGTATATAACAGAATACACACACTATATCTCAGTATATAACAGAATACACACACTATATCTCAGTATATAACAGAATACACACTCTATATCTCAGTATATAACAGAATACACACTCTATATCTCAGTATATAACAGAATACACACAATATATCTCAGTATATAACAGAATACACACTCTATATCTCAGTATATAACAGAATACACACTCTATATCTCAGTATATAACAGAATACACACACTATATCTCAGTATATAACAGAATACACACACTATATCTCAGTATATAACAGAATACACACTCTATATCTCAGTATATAACAGAATACACACTCTATATCTCAGTATATAACAGAATACACACTCTATATCTCAGTATATAACAGAATACACACTCTATATCTCAGTATATAACAGAATACACACTCTATATCTCAGTATATAACAGAATACACACTCTATATCTCAGTATATAACAGAATACACACTCTATATCTCAGTATATAACAGAATACACACTATATCTCAGTATATAACAGAATACACACAGTATATCTCAGTATATAACAGAATACACACTCTATATCTCAGTATATAACAGAATACACACTCTATATCTCAGTATATAACAGAATACACACACTATATCTCAGTATATAACAGAATACACACAATATATCTCAGTATATAACAGAATACACACTCTATATCTCAGTATATAACAGAATACACTCTATATCTCAGTATATAACAGAATACACACAATATATCTCAGTATATAACAGAATACACACTCTATATCTCAGTATATAACAGAATACACACTCTATATCTCAGTATATAACAGAATACACACTATATCTCAGTATATAACAGAACACACACTCTATATCTCAGTATATAACAGAATACACACTCTATATCTCAGTATATAACAGAATACACACTATATATCTCAGTATATAACAGAATACACACACTATATCTCAGTATATAACAGAATACACACTCTATATCTCAGTATATAACAGAATACACACTATATCTCAGTATATAACAGAATACACACTCTATATCTCAGTATATAACAGAATACACACTCTATATCTCAGTATATAACAGAATACACTCTATATCTCAGTATATAACAGAATACACACACTATATCTCAGTATATAACAGAATACACACTCTATATCTCAGTATATAACAGAATACACACTCTATATCTCAGTATATAACAGAATACACACTCTATATCTCAGTATATAACAGAATACACACTCTATATCTCAGTATATAACAGAATACACACTCTATATCTCAGTATATAACAGAATACACACTCTATATCTCAGTATATAACAGAATACACACTCTATATCTCAGTATATAACAGAATACACTCTATATCTCAGTATATAACAGAATACACACTCTATATCTCAGTATATAACAGAATACACTCTATATCTCAGTATATAACAGAATACACACTCTATATCTCAGTATATAAAGAATACACACTCTATATCTCAGTATATAACAGAATACACTCTATATCTCAGTATATAACAGAATACACACTATATCTCAGTACATAACAGAATACACACTCTATATCTCAGTATATAACAGAATACACACTCTATATCTCAGTATATAACAGAATACACACTCTATATCTCAGTATATAACAGAATACACTCTCTATATCTCAGTATATAACAGAATACATACTATATCTCAGTATATAACAGAATACACACTCTATATCTCAGTATATAACAGAATACACACTCTATATCTCAGTATATAACAGAATACACACTCTATATCTCAGTATATAGCAGAATACACACTCTATATCTCAGTATATAACAGAATACACACTCTATATCTCAGTATATAACAGAATACACTCTATATCTCAGATATAACAGAATACACACTCTATATCTCAGTATATAACAGAATACACACACTATATCTCAGTATATAACAGAATACACACTCTATATCTCAGTATATAACAGAATACACACTATATCTCAGTATATAACAGAATACACACTCTATATCTCAGTATATAACAGAATACACACACTATATCTCAGTATCTAACAGAATACACACAATATATCTCAGTATATAACAGAATACACACTCTATATCTCAGTATATAACAGAATACACACTCTATATCTCAGTATATAAGAGAATACACTCTATATCTCAGTATATAACAGAATACACACTCTATATCTCAGTATATAACAGAATACACACTCTATATCTCAGTATATAACAGAATACACACAATATATCTCAGTATATAACAGAATACACACACTATATCTCAGTATATAACAGAATACACACTCTATATCTCAGTATATAACAGAATACACACACTATATCTCAGTATATAACAGAATACACACAATATATCTCAGTATATAACAGAATACACACTCTATATCTCAGTATATAACAGAATACACCTCTATATCTCAGTATATAACAGAATACACACACTATATCTCAGTATATAACAGAATACACACTCTATATCTCAGTATATAACAGAATACACACTCTATATCTCAGTATATAACAGAATACACACTCTATATCTCAGTATATAACAGAATACACACAATATATCTCAGTATATAACAGAATACACACTCTATATCTCAGTATATAACAGAATACACTCTATATCTCAGTATATAACAGAATACACACTCTATATCTCAGTATATAACAGAATACACACTCTATATCTCAGTATATAACAGAATACACACTCTATATCTCAGTATATAACAGAATACACTCTATATCTCAGTATATAACAGAATACACACTCTATATCTCAGTATATAACAGAATACACACTCTATATCTCAGTATATAACAGAATACACACTCTATATCTCAGTATATAACAGAATACACACTCTATATCTCAGTATATAACAGAATACACACTCTATATCTCAGTATATAACAGAATACACACTCTATATCTCAGTATATAACAGAATACACACTCTATATCTCAGTATATAACAGAATACACACTCTATATCTCAGTATATAACAGAATACACTCTCTATATCTCAGTATATAACAGAATACACACTCTATATCTCAGTATATAACAGAATACACACACTATATCTCAGTATATAACAGAATACACACTCTATATCTCAGTATATAACAGAATACACACTCTATATCTCAGTATATAACAGAATACACACTCTATATCTCAGTATATAACAGAATACACACTCTATATCTCAGTATATAACAGAATACACACTATATCTCAGTATATAACAGAATACACACTCTATATCTCAGTATATAACAGAATACACACTCTATATCTCAGTATATAACAGAATACACACTCTATCTCAGTCTCAGTATATAACAGAATACACACTCTATATCTCAGTATATAACAGAATACACACTCTATATCTCAGTATATAACAGAATACACACTCTATATCTCAGTATATAACAGAATACACACTCTATATCTCAGTATATAACAGAATACACACTCTATATCTCAGTATATAACAGAATACACACTCTATATCTCAGTATATAACAGAATACACACACTATATCTCAGTATATAACAGAATACACACTCTATATCTCAGTATATAACAGAATACACACTCTATATCTCAGTATATAACAGAATACACACTCTATATCTCAGTATATAACAGAATACACACTCTATATCTCAGTATATAACAGAATACACACACTATATCTCAGTATATAACAGAATACACACTCTATATATCTCAGTATATAACAGAATACACACTCTATATCTCAGTATATAACAGAATACACACTCTATATCTCAGTATATAACAGAATACACACACTATATCTCAGTATATAACAGAATACACACTCTATATCTCAGTATATAACAGAATACACACTCTATATCTCAGTATAACAGAATACACACACTATATCTCAGTATATAACAGAATACACTCTATATCTCAGTATATAACAGAATACACACTCTATATCTCAGTATATAACAGAATACACACACTATATCTCAGTATATAACAGAATACACACTCTATATCTCAGTATATACAGAATACACACTCTATATCTCAGTATATAACAGAATACACACTCTATATCTCAGTATATAACAGAATACACACTATATCTCAGTATATAACAGAATACACACTCTATATCTCAGTATATAACAGAATACACACTCTATATCTCAGTATATAACAGAATACACACTCTATATCTCAGTATATAACAGAATACACACTCTATATCTCAGTATATAACAGAATACACTCTATATCTCAGTATATAACAGAATACACACACTATATCTCATATATATAACAGAATACACACACTATATCTCAGTATATAACAGAATACACACTCTATATCTCAGTATATAACAGAATACACACACTATATCTCAGTATATAACAGAATACACACTCTATATCTCAGTATATAACAGAATACACACTCTATATCTCAGTATATAACAGAATACACACCTCTATATCTCAGTATATAACAGAATACACACTCTATATCTCAGTATATAACAGAATACACACTCTATATCTCAGTATATAACAGAATACACTCTATATCTCAGTATATAACAGAATACACACTATATCTCAGTATATAACAGAATACACACTCTATATCTCAGTATATAACAGAATACACACTCTATATCTCAGTATATAACAGAATACACACACTATATCTCAGTATATAACAGAATACACACACTATATCTCAGTATATAACAGAATACACACTATATCTCAGTATATAACAGAATACACACTCTATATCTCAGTATATAACAGAATACACACTATATCTCAGTATATAACAGAATACACACAATATATCTCAGTATATAACAGAATACACACTCTATATCTCAGTATATAACAGAATACACACTCTATATCTCAGTATATAACAGAATACACACACTATATCTCAGTATATAACAGAATACACACTCTATATCTCAGTATATAACAGAATACACACACTCTATATCTCAGTATATAACAGAATACACACACTCTATATCTCAGTATATAACAGAATACACACACTATATCTCAGTATATAACAGAATACACACTCTATATCTCAGTATATAACAGAATACACACACTATATCTCAGTATATAACAGAATACACACACTATATCTCAGTATATAACAGAATACACTCTATATCTCAGTATATAACAGAATACACACTCTATATCTCAGTATATAACAGAATACACACTCTATATCTCAGTATATAACAGAATACACACTCTATATCTCAGTATATAACAGAATACACACAATATATCTCAGTATATAACAGAATACACACTCTATATCTCAGTATATAACAGAATACACACTCTATATCTCAGTATATAACAGAATACACACTCTATATCTCAGTATATAACAGAATACACACACTATATCTCAGTATATAACAGAATACACACTCTATATCTCAGTATATAACAGAATACACACTCTATATCTCAGTATATAACAGAATACACACTCTATATCTCAGTATATAACAGAATACACACTCTATATCTCAGTATATAACAGAATACACACTCTATATCTCAGTATATAACAGAATACACACTCTATATCTCAGTATATAACAGAATACACACTCTATATCTCAGTATATAACAGAATACACTCTATATCTCAGTATATAACAGAATACACACAATATATCTCAGTATATAACAGAATACACACTCTATATCTCAGTATATAACAGAATACACTCTATATCTCAGTATATAACAGAATACACACACTCTATATCTCAGTATATAACAGAATACACACTCTATATCTCAGTATATAACAGAATACACTACTCTATATCTCAGTATATAACAGAATACACACACTATATCTCAGTATATAACAGAATACACACTCTATATCTCAGTATATAACAGAATACACACTCTATATCTCAGTATATAACAGAATACACACTCTATATCTCAGTATATAACAGAATACACACTCTATATCTCAGTATATAACATTATACACTCTATATCTCAGTATATAACAGAATACACACTCTATATCTCAGTATATAACAGAATACACACACTATATGTCAGTATATAACAGAATACACCTCTATATCTCAGTATATAACAGAATACACACTCTATATCTCAGTATATAACAGAATACACACTCTATATCTCAGTATATAACAGAATACACACTCTATATCTCAGTATATAACAGAATACACACAATATATCTCAGTATATATACAGAATACACACTCTATATCTCAGTATATAACAGAATACATATCTCAGTATATAACAGAATACACACTCTATATCTCAGTATATAACAGAACACACACTCTATATCTCAGTATATAACAGAATACACACACTATATCTCAGTATATAACAGAATACACACTCTATATCTCAGTATATAACAGAATACACACACTATATCTCAGTATATAACAGAATACACACTCTATATCTCAGTATATAACAGAATACACACACTATATCTCAGTATATAACAGAATACACACTCTATATCTCAGTATATAACAGAATACACACACTATATCTCAGTATATAACAGAATACACACTCTATATCTCAGTATATAACAGAATACACACTATATCTCAGTATATAACAGAATACACACTCTATATCTCAGTATATAACAGAATACACACACTATATCTCAGTATATAACAGAATACACACACTATATCTCAGTATATAACAGAATACACACTATATATCTCAGTATATAACAGAATACACACTCTATATCTCAGTATATAACAGAATACACATATCTCAGTATATAACAGAATACACACACTATATCTCAGTATATAACAGAATACACACTCTATATCTCAGTATATAACAGAATACACTCTATATATCTCAGTATATAACAGAATACACACTCTATATCTCAGTATATAACAGAATACACACTCTATATCTCAGTATATAACAGAATACACACTCTATATCTCAGTATATAACAGAATACACACTCTATATCTCAGTATATAACAGAATACACACTCTATATCTCAGTATATAACAGAATACACACTCTATATCTCAGTATATAACAGAATACACACTCTATATCTCAGTATATAACAGAATACACACTCTATATCTCAGTATATAACAGAATACACTCTATATCTCAGTATATAACAGAATACACACTCTATATCTCAGTATATAACAGAATACACACTCTATATCTCAGTATATAACAGAATACACACTCTATATCTCAGTATATAACAGAATACACTCTATATCTCAGTATATAACAGAATACACACTCTATATCTCAGTATATAACAGAATACACACTATATATCTATATCTCAGAATACACACTCTATATCTCAGTATATAAGAATACACACTCTATATCTCAGTATATAACAGAATACACACTCTATATCTCAGTATATAACAGAATACACACACTATATCTCAGTATATAACAGAATACACACTCTATATCTCAGTATATAACAGAATACACACACTATATCTCAGTATATAACAGAATACACACTCTATATCTCAGTATATAACAGAATACACACACTATATCTCAGTATATAACAGAATACACACACATATATCTCAGTATATAACAGAATACACACTCTATATCTCAGTATATAACAGAATACACACTATATCTCATATATAACAGAACACACAACTATATCTCAGTATATAACAGAATACACACTCTATATCTCAGTATATAACAGAATACACACACTATATCTCAGTATATAACAGAATACACACTCTATATCTCAGTATATAACAGAATACACACTACTATATCTCAGTATATAACAGAATACACACTCTATATCTCAGTATATAACAGAATACACACTCTATATCTCAGTATATAACAGAATACACACTCTATATCTCAGTATATAACA
Organism: Tachypleus tridentatus; assembly: GCF_004210375.1. Classification (NCBI taxonomy): domain Eukaryota; kingdom Metazoa; phylum Arthropoda; class Merostomata; order Xiphosura; family Limulidae; genus Tachypleus; species Tachypleus tridentatus. The sequence goes on along the minus strand of NC_134828.1, from coordinate 18,353,365 downwards.
GAATACACACTCTATATCTCAGTATATAACAGAATACACACTATATATCTCAGTATATAACAGAATACACACTCTATATCTCAGTATATAACAGAATACACACACTATATCTCAGTATATAACAGAATACACACACTATATCTCAGTATATAACAGAATACACACACTATATCTCAGTATATAACAGAATACACACTCTATATCTCAGTATATAACAGAATACACATCACTATATCTCAGTATATAACAGAATACACACAATATATCTCAGTATATAACAGAATACACACTCTATATCTCAGTATATAACAGAATACACTCTATATCTCAGTATATAACAGAATACACACTCTATATCTCAGTATATAACAGAAGACACACTCTATATCTCAGTATATAACAGAATACATATCTCAGTATATAACAGAATACACACTATATCTCAGTATATAACAGAATACACACTCTATATCTCATATATAACAGAATACACACTCTATATCTCAGTATATACAGAATACACACAATATATCTCAGTATATAACAGAATACACACTCTATATCTCAGTATATAACAGAATACACACTCTATATCTCAGTATATAACAGAATACACACAACTATATCTCAGTATATAACAGAATACACACTCTATATCTCAGTATATAACAGAATACACACTCTATATCTCAGTATATAACAGAATACACTATATCTCAGTATATAACAGAATACTCACACATATCTCAGTATATAACAGAATACACACTCTATATCTCAGTATATAACAGAATACACACTCTATATCTCAGTATATAACAGAATACACACTCTATATCTCAGTATATAACAGAATACACACTCTATATCTCAGTATATAAAAGAATACACACTCTATATCTCAGTATATAACAGAATACACACTCTATATCTCAGTATATAACAGAATACACACTCTATATCTCAGTATATAACAGAATACACTCTATATCTCAGTATATAACAGAATACACACTCTATATCTCAGTATATAACAGAATACACACTCTATATCTCAGTATATAACAGAATACACACTCTATATCTCAGTATATAAAAGAATACACACTCTATATCTCAGTATATAACAGAATACACTCTATATCTCAGTATATAACAGAATACACACTCTATATCTCAGTATATAACAGAATACACACTCTATATCTCAGTATATAAAAGAATACACACTCTATATCTCAGTATATAACAGAATACACTCTATATCTCAGTATATAACAGAATACACACTCTATATCTCAGTATATAACAGAATACATACTCTATATCTCAGTATATAACAGAATACACACACTATATCTCAGTATATAACAGAATACACACTCTATATCTCAGTATATAGCAGAATACACACTCTATATCTCAGTATATAGCAGAATACACACTCTATATCTCAGTATATAACAGAATACACACTCTATATCTCAGTATATAACATTATACACTCTATATCTCAGTATATAACAGAATACACACTCTATATCTCAGTATATAACAGAATACACACACTATATCTCAGTATATAACAGAATACACACTCTATTTCTCAGTATATAACAGAATACACACACTATATCTCAGTATATAACAGAATACACACTCTATATCTCAGTATATAACAGAATACACACACTATATCTCAGTATATAACAGAATACACACAATATATCTCAGTATATAACAGAATACACACTCTATATCTCAGTATATAACAGAATACACTCTATATCTCAGTATATAACAGAATACACACACTATATCTCAGTATATAACAGAATACACACTCTATATCTCAGTATATAACAGAATACACACTCTATATCTCAGTATATAACAGAATACACACAATATATCTCAGTATATAACAGAATACACACACTATATCTCAGTATATAACAGAATACACACTCTATATCTCAGTATATAACAGAATACACACACTATATCTCAGTATATAACAGAATACACACAATATATCTCTCAGTATATAACAGAATACACACTCTATATCTCAGTATATAACAGAATACCCTCTATATCTCAGTATATAACAGAATACACACTATATCTCAGTATATAACAGAATACACACTCTATATCTCAGTATATAACAGAATACACACTCTATATCTCAGTATATAACAGAATACACACACTATATCTCAGTATATAACAGAATACACACAATATATCTCAGTATATAACAGAATACACACTCTATATCTCAGTATATAACAGAATACCCTCTATATCTCAGTATATAACAGAATACACACACTATATCTCAGTATATAACAGAATACACACTCTATATCTCAGTATATAACAGAATACACACTCTATATCTCAGTATATAACAGAATACACACTCTATATCTCAGTATATAACAGAATACACACACTATATCTCAGTATATAACAGAATACACTCTATATCTCAGTATATAACAGAATACACACTCTATATCTCAGTATATAACAGAATACACACTATATCTCTCAGTATATAACAGAATACACACACACTATATCTCAGTATATAACAGAATACACACTCTATATCTCAGTATATAACAGAATACACACTCTATATCTCAGTATATAACAGAATACACACTCTATATCTCAGTATATAACAGAATACACACACTATATCTCAGTATATATAACAGAATACACACTCTATATCTCAGTATATAACAGAATACACACACTATATCTCAGTATATAACAGAATACACACACTATATCTCAGTATATAACAGAATACACACTCATATCTCAGTATATAACAGAATACACACACTATATCTCAGTATATAACAGAATACACACAATATATCTCAGTATATAACAGAATACACACTCTATATCTCAGTATATAACAGAATACCTCTATATCTCAGTATATAACAGAATACACACAATATATCTCAGTATATAACAGAATACACACTCTATATCTCAGTATATAACAGAATACCCTCTATATCTCAGTATATAACAGAATACACACACTATATCTCAGTATATAACAGAACACACACTCTATATCTCAGTATATAACAGAATACACACTCTATATCTCAGTATATAACAGAATACACACAATATATCTCAGTATATAACAGAATACACACTCTATATCTCAGTATATAACAGAATACACACTATATCTCTTCAGTATATAACAGAATACACACACTATATCTCAGTATATAACAGAACACACACTCTATATCTCATATATAACAGAATACACACTCTATATCTCAGTATATAACAGAATACACACACTATATCTCAGTATATAACAGAATACACACTATATCTCAGTATACAACAGAACACACACTCTATATCTCAGTATATAACAGAATACATACTCTATATCTCAGTATATAACAGAATACACAATACACTATATTTCAATATAGACATTAAAGACATTAACTTAATACCTATTCCTAAATTTTAAAGACATTAAATTAACACCCATTCTTAAAATTCAAAGATATGTAGTTAACACCCATTCTTAAAATTCAAAGTGGCCTGGCATGGCCATGCTCGTTAAAGCGTGCGACTCGTAATCTGAGGGTCGCGGGTTCGCATCCGCGTCGCGCCAAACATGCTCGCCCTCTTAGCCGGGGCGTTATAATTTAACGGCCAATCCCACTAATCGTTGGTAAAGAGTAGCCCAAGAGTTGGCGGTGGGTGGTGATGACTAGCTGCTTTCCCTCTAGTCTTACACTGCTAAATTAGGGACGGCTAGCACAGATAACCCTCGAGTAGCTTTGTGCGAAATCCCAAAACAAACAAAACAAAATTCAAAGCCTCTAGGTTAATACCTACGCCTACTTTTGTAGACTATAACATTTTTTTGTATAAAACATTAGACTTCTCACTTAGGTTTTAGTCCGAAAGAAGGTCGTTTCTCGTAAGGAAAGAGTGAACAGAACGACAAAGATATTTTTTCTGTGCTTTTATATTCCAGTCTTATGACCAGAATATAAATATTGACTCAGTTGACTACGTGCCCTCTTTCCTTGAAGCACAGAATCTGCATTGCACATGCGTTGGTAATTCGTTTTGTGATCCTATAAACCTCTCAGATTTTAAGTTGGTTTAGCAAATTTTCTTTAAGCTTCATTTACCACCCCACCCCTTGTATTTAAGATGTGTACTTCAGCTTTGAGATAAAACTATATCCCGACACTGTACGGATTTATAGCCCCTTAAAATAAAATAAACGTAAAGCGATCGTTCTATACGAATAAACGTAATAACTCATGGTTATAAAAGGTTGACAAAATTCACAACTACGGTTAATATCATTCATCACACAGATCCCAAGTTTCAGATAATAATCTTACAAATGCACAGATTCCCCACGAAGACTAGAACACTGATGTTTTACCAACAGCTGTAATAATGCTTCGGAAATGACGTCACTGGAACAAGGAGAGCTTTTCAGAATGACACATAGCAATCAAGTGTTTAGCATCTCTAATCACTTAATCTATTTCTTCATAAGTTCTTCAGGGTTTGTGACTGAGTCGTGTTAATTACTTCTCCTCACAGATGTCTATATATATTGGAAGAGTTGGAAAAGGACTTTGAAAAATTAGGCTTAAAATAAATAATAATAAAAAACTCACACGACATATAGATGCTGGTAGTATATTATAGTAGTCCAATCTATTTTAACGTTCTCTCAGTATCTGTTATAAGTCCATGAACTTTTAGCCTTTTGGACGGTTATAAACGTACGAAATTTGATCACTATAGGGTGGGAAAACTTATTTGCAGAATCGTGATCTTTAATTCAGATACTGAACACGATTAGCTGATTCTATTTATCTATGATAGAGAAAATGTCAACCAATAATTGCAGACCCCTTGTTTGTTGGATGAAGTTTGTACTTTCTACCCATCTGAGTTGATTGTAGTTTGAGATGCAAAGGACGTAGATAGTTGATGCTCAACTTTGGTTGTAGCTTGCTAATAAGTGTTACTTCCTTTTCTCTTAGAATTCATTCATCTTTCGCTGAGTCTATTATGTTGAAGTGTTTACTTATCTGATTTTTTCCCACAGCCTTTACTTATGTTGTCCGAATTGCTAGAAAGTTATGTAAAAGACTGTTATGCGCATGCTCCTTGACTAGGGTACCGAACGCTTCGCCAATGTGACCCAATATAGGCTTGCCTGCAGCCAAAACACAAATATTTGAATACCACCAGCGTCAGTATCTACTGAAATTGGAAGAAAACATTTATATGATCTCAGATCTGTTGAATGTCAAAGATCAAATCGCTAGGAATACACATAAAATTGTCCCATTTTCTCTAGTTGGAAAAAATAGGTTGATACAAAACCCCACAGGTTTGATAAAATAGGTTAAAATACAAACCCCACTAGCAGTTTGATAAAATGTTATAAACACAAAACCCCATTAGCAGTTTGATAAATAAAGTAATACAAAACCCCATTAGCAATTGGATAAAATAGGTTAAAATACAAAACACCATTAGTGCAGTTATGATAAAATAAGTTAAAATACAAAATTCACTCAGCCTTTAAACAAAATAGGTGGCAAGTTAAAGTAAAAGAATTCTATTTACAGTTCAGGCTGTAAATAGATTTCAGGTTAAAATGTAAAATTAAATTAGCAGCAGAAATAGAATAAATAACTTTACTTAAAGATTAGATGAAATATATTTTCACGAATATGTTAGTTAAATAGAACCTGGTGAGGTCGGATGTGTAATAGATCCCCAACAAAAGCCTGTTCTCTAGGGTTTATTGATGAATCTTGTGGGTTTGTGGTAGATGTCCAGCTTCCAGGCTCTGTCACAGCTATAACTGTTCCTAATCTGAGAGAAAGAATACCAAATCTTGGTTGATGAATCTCAGTGGTAGATGTCCAGCTTCCAGGCTCTGTCACAGCTATAACTCTTCCTAATCTGAGAGAGAAAGAATACCAAATCTTGGTTGATGAAATCCCAGGTCTGTGGTAGATGTCCATGTTCCAGGCTCTGTCACAGCTATAACTCTTCCGAATCTGAGAGAAAGAATACCAAATCTTGCTTGATGAATCTCAGGTCTGTGGTAGATGTCCAGCTTCCAGGCTCTGTCACAGCTATAACTCTTCCTAATCTGAGAGAAAGAATACCAAATCTTGGTTGATGAATCTCAGGTCTGTGGTAGATGTCCAGCTTCCAGGCTCTGTCACCTTCTCTTTCTCTTCCACAATCTGGGAGAAAGAATACCAAATCTTGGTTGATGAATCTCAGGTCTGTGGTAGATGTCCAGCTTCCTGCCTCTGTCGCAGCTATAACTCTTCCTAATCTGGAGAAGAAAGAATACCAAATCTTGGCTAATGAATCTCAGGTCTGTGGTAGATGTCCAGCTTCCAGGCTCTGTCGCAGCTATAACTCTTCCTAATCTGAGAGAAAGAATACCAAATCTTGGTTGATGAATCTCAGGTTTTGTAGTAGATGTCCAGCTTCCAGGCTCTGTCGCAGCTATAACTCTTCCTAATCTGAGAGAAAAGAATACCAAATCTTGGTTGATGATACTCAGGTCTGTGAAAGAATCTCCAGCTTCCAGGCTCTGTCACAGCTATAACTCTTCCTAATCTGAGAGAAAGAATACCAAATATTGGTTGATGAATCTCAGGTGTGTGGTAGATGTCCAGCTTCCAGGCTCTGTCACAGCTATAACTCTTTCTAATCTGAGAGAAAGAATACCAAATCTTGGCTGATGAATCTCAGGTCTGTGAGGAAATTAGTCATCCAGCTTCCAGGCTCTGTCACAGCTATAACTCTTCCTAATCTGGGAGAAAGAATACTTGGTTGATGAATCCTCAGTGTAGATGTCCAGCTTCCAGGCTCTGTCACAGCCATAACTCTTCCTAATCTGAGAGAAAGTCAATCTTGGTTGATGAACTCGGGTTGTGGTAGATGTCCAGCTTCCAGGCTCTGTCACAGCTATAACTCTTCTTAATCTGAGAGAAAGAATACCAAATCTTGCTTGATGAATCTCAGGTCTGTGGTAGATGTCCAGCTTCCAGGCTCTGTCACAGCTATAACTCACTTCTAATCTGAGAGAGAAAGAATACCAAATCTTGGTTGATGAATCTCAGGTCTGTGGTAGATGTCCAGCTTCCGGGCTCTGTCAAGCTGCTATAACTCTTCCTAATCTGAGAGAAAGAATACCAAATCTTGGTTGATGAATCTCAGGTCTGTGGTAGATGTCCAGCTTCCAGGCTCTGTCACAGCTATAACTCTTCTAATCTGAGAGAAAGAATACCAAATCTTGGTTGATGAATCTCAGGGTCTGTAGATGTCCAGCTTCCAGGCTCCGTCACAGCTATAACTCTTCCTAATCTGGAGAGAAAGAATACCCAAATCTTGGTTTGATGAATCTCGGGTCTGTGAAATAGATGTGTCCAGCTTCCAGGCTCTGTCACAGCTATAACTCTTCCTAATCTGAGAGAAAGAATACCAAATCTTGGTTGATGAATCTCAGGTCTGTAGTGAATCTCCAGCTTCCAGGCTCTGTCGCAGCTATAACTCTTCCTAATCTGAGAGAAAGAATACCAAATCTTGGTTGATGAATCTCAGGTCTGTGGTAGATAATCCAGCTTCCAGGCTCTGTCACAGCTATAACTCTTCCTAATCTGAGAGAAAGAATACCAAATCTTGGCTGATGAATCTCTCAGGTCTGTGGTAGATCTCCAGCTTCCGGGCTCTGTCACAGCCATAACTCTTCCTAATCTTGAGAGAAAGAATACCAAATCTTGGTTGATGAATCTCGGGTCTGTGGTAGATGTCCAGCTTCCAGGCTCTGTCGCAGCTATAACTCTTCCTAATCTGAGAGAAGAATACCAAATCTTGGTTGATGAATCTCAGGTCTGTGGTGGTAGATGTCCAGCTTCCAGGCTCTGTCACAGCTATAACTCTTCCTAATCTGAGAGAAAGAATACCAAATCTTGGTTGATGAATCTCAGGTCTGTGGTAGATCTCCAGCTTCCAGGCTCTGTCACAGCTATAACTCTTCCTAATCTGGAGAGAAAGAATACCAAATCTTGGTTGATGAATCTCAGGTGTGTGGTAGATGTCCAGCTTCCAGGCTCTGTCACAGCTATAACTCTTCCCAATCTGAGAGAAAGAATACCAAATCTTGCTTTGAATCCTCAGGTCTTGTGGTAGATGTCCAGCTTCCAGGCTCTGTCACAGCTATAACTCTTCCTAATCTGAGAGAAAGAATACCAAATCTTGGTTGATGAATCTCAGGTCTGTGGTAGATGTCCAGCTTCCAGGCTCTGTCACAGCTATAACTCTTCCTAATCTGAGAGAGAATACCAAATCTTGGTTGATGAATCTCAGGTCTGTGGTAGATGTCCAGCTTCCAGGCTCTGTCACAGCTATAACTCTTCCTAATCTGAGAGAAAGAATACCAAATCTTGGTTGATGAATCTCAGGTCTGTGGTAGATGTCCAGCTTCCAGGCTCTGTCACAGCTATAACTCTTCCTAATCTGAGAGAAAGAATACCAAATCTTGGTTGATGAATCTCAGGTCTGTGGTAGATGTCCAGCTTCCAGGCTCTGTCACAGCTATAACTCTTCCTAATCTGAGAGAAAGAATACCAAATCTTGGTTGATGAATCTCAGGTCTGTGGTAGATGTCCAGCTTCCAGGCTCTGTCACAGCTATAACTCTTCCTAATCTGAGAGAAAGAATACCAAATCTTGGTTGATGAATCCCAGGTCTGTGGTAGATGTCCAGCTTCCAGGCTCTGTCGCAGCTATAACTCTTCCTAATCTGAGAGAAAGAATACCAAATCTTGGTTGATGAATCTCTCAGGTCTGTGGTAGGGGATGTCCAGCTTCCCAGGCTCTGTC